>NC_091471.1:105871169-106172558 GCF_036971445.1 Narcine bancroftii | reverse complement strand
GAAGCCCGCCTTGCAGATGTAGGCAGGCTCCAAGAACACGGCGCGGGCTACACACTCTACTGGTCTGGAAAGCCTATGGATGAACGATGCCTATCTGGTGTTGGCTTCATGGTCAAGAACTCCATTGCCTCCAAACTCGAAAACCTCCCGACAGGCCACTCGGACCGGATCATGTCCATGCGACCCCCCCCTTCAAAACAAGCGTCGCATCACCCTCATCAGTGTCTATGCTCCAACCCTCCAGGCGGAACCAGCAGAAAAGGACAAGTTCTACACTGATCTGCGCAACCTCATTCAACGCACCCCTACAGCCGACAAGGTTGTCATCCTTTGCGACTTCAACGCTCGCGTTGGCAAAGACTCAGAAACCTGGCCAGGAGTCCTGGGCAAGCATGGTGTCGGCAAGTGCAACGACAACGGGCGCCTCCTGTTGGAGCTCTGCGCAGAACAGCGGCTTGTCATTACAAACACCCTTTTTCAGCAGAGGGACAGCCTGAAGACAACCTGGATGCATCCCCGATCCAAACACTGGCACCTCCTGGAATACGTCCTGGTGCGAGAAAGAGACAAACGAGATGTGCTCCACACCAGGGTCATGCCCAGTGCGGAATGCCACACTGACCACCGGCTTGTTCGCTGCAAGCTCAACCTTCACTTCAAGCCAAAGTCCAGGAACAGTAAAGCCCCCAGAAAGAGGTTCAGTGTTGGAAACTTGCAGTCAGACGAAGTGAGAGGAAACTTTCAGGAAAACCTCAAAGCAAAGCTCAAGGATGCAATCTGCCTCACGGACTCATCCCCTGAAACCCTCTGGGATCAGCTGAAGACTGCCATACTGCAATCCACTGAAGAGGTACTGGGTTTCCCCTCCAGGAAAAAAAAGGACAGGTTCGATGAAAACAACCAGGAAATCCAAGAGCTGCTGGCAAAGAAGCGAGCTGCCCACCAGGCTCACCTTGCAAAGCTGTCCTGGCCAGAGAAGAAATGAGCCTTCCATCGTGCATGCTGCCATCTTCAGCGCAAACTCCGGGAGATCCAAAATGAGTGGTGGACTAGCCTCGCCAAATGAACCCAGCTCAGCGCGGACATTGGCGACTTCAGGGGTTTTTACGAGGCTCTAAAGGCTGTGTACGGCCCCTCACCCCAAGTCCAAAGCCCGCTGCGCAGCTCAGACGGCAAAGTCCTCCTCAGCGACAAGATCTCCATCCTCAACCGATGGTCAGAACACTTCCAATCTCTTTTCAGTGCCAACCGCTCAGTCCAAGAATCCGCCCTGCTCCAGCTCCCTCAACAGCCCTTAAGGCTAGAGCTGGATGAGGTCCTCACCCGGGAAGAGACATATAAGGCAATTGAACAACTGAAAAGTGGCAAAGCAGCAGGTATGGATGGAATCCCCCAGAGGTCTGGAAGGCTGGCAGCAAAACTCTGCATGCCAAACTGCATGAGTTTTTCAAGCTCTGCTGGAACCAAGGAAAGCTGCCTCAGGACCTTTGCGATGCCATCATCATCACCTTGTACAAAAACAAAGGCGAGAAATCAGACTGCTCAAACTATAGGAGAATCACGGTGCTCTCCATTGCAGGCAAAATCTTCGCTAGGATTCTCCTAAATAGAATAATACCTAGTGTCGCCGAAAATGTTCTCCCAGAATCACAAACAGAGGAAACAGAGGAACTATTGACATGGTCTTTGCCCTCAGACAGCTCCAAGAAAAGTGCAGAGAACAAATCAAAGGACTCTACATCACCTTTGTTGACTTCACCAAAGCCTTCGACTCCGTGAGTACGAAAGGGCTTTGCAAAATACTAGAGGGCCTCGGATGCCCCCCAAAGTTCCTCAACATGGTTATCCAACTGCACGAAAACCAACAAAGTCGGGTCAGATACAGCAATGAGCTCTCTGAACCCTTCTCCATTAACAATGGCGTGAAGCAAGGCTGCGTTCTCGCACCAACCCTCTTTTCAATTTTCTTCAGCATGATGCTGAAACAAGCCATGAAGGACCTCAACAATGAAGACGCTGTTTACATCCAGTAACGCACGGATGGCAGTCTCTTCAATCTGAGGCGCCTGCAAGCTCACACCAGGACACAAAAGCAACTTGTCCATGAACTACTCTTTGCAGACAATGCCACTTTAGTTGCCCATTCAGAGCCAGCTCTTCAGCGCTTGACGTCCTGTTTTGCGGAAACTGCCAAAATGTTTGGACTGGAAGTCAGCCTGAAGAAAACTGAGGTCCTCCATCAGCCACCTCCCCACCATGACTAGCAGCCTCCCAACATCTCCATCGGGCACACAAAACTCAAAACGGTCAACCAGTTTACCTATCTCGGCTGCACCATTTCATCGGATGCAAGGATCGACAACGAGATAGACAACAGACTCGCCAAGGTAAATAGCGCCTTTGGAAGACCACACAAAAGAGTCTGGAAAAACAACCAACTGAAAAACTTTACAAAGATTAACGAATACAGAGCCCCATACCCACACTCCTGTTCGGCTCCGAATCATGGGTCCTCTACCGGCATCACCTACGGCTCCTAGAACGCTTCCACCAGCATTGTCTCCACTCCATCCTCAACATTCATTGGAGCGACTTCATCACCAACATCGAAGTACTAGAGATGGCAGAGGCCGACAGCATCGAATCCACACCGCTGAAGATCCAACTGCGCTGGGTAGGTCATGTCTCCAGAATGGAGGACCATCGCCTTCCCAAGATCATGTTATATGGTGAGCTCTCCACTTGCCACTGAGACAGAGGTGCAACAAAGAAGAGGTACAAGGACTGCCTAAAGAAATCTCTTGGTGCCTGCCACATTGACCACTGCCAGTGGGCTGATATGGCCTCAAACTGCGCTTATTGGCGCCTCACAGTTCGGCAGACAGCAACTTCCTTTGAAGAAGACCGCAGAGCCCACCTCACTGACAAAAGACAAAGGAGGAAAAACCCAACACCCAACTCCAACCAACCAATTTTCCCTTGCAACCGCTGCAACCGTGTCTGCCTGTCCCCCATCGGACTTGTCAGCCACAAACAAGCCTGCAGCTGACATGGATATTACCCCTCCATTAATCTTCGTCTGCGAAGCCAAGCCAAAGAAAGAAGAAGGTCTATATGAAGCTGGTTTTAACTGATTTATTTTAGTAATGACTGTAATTATCACTGTGGAAAAAGTTTCTGGAAGAAAATGTACTTTATAAGCTTGTTATATTACCTTCATAAATTAAAAAATCAGTAAATCTTTAAATTCTTTGTAAAATTCAACTGGAAACACATCCTCTCCTGGAGATTTGTTATTTTGCAAAAAATTAAGTGCATCATAGACCTCTTGTTCAGTGAAAGGACTATCTAAATCATCTTTACCAACTTCAGTTAAACTTGGTAATACTATTTGGGACTGATATTCATCTATAGTGGCTTCATCATGTAACAATTCAGATGTATAGAATTTTTCATAAAATTCCTTAAATGTTTTATTTATTTCTTGTGGTTTAAAAGTCACTTCACTGTTATTTTGTTGTATTGTGTTAATTGTTCTAGAGGATTGTTCCGCTTTTAATTGCCATGCTAAAACTTTATGAGATCGTTTTCCTAGTTATTAATATTTCTGCTTAAATTATACTATCATTTTTTCTGTTCTATATATTAACATTATATTATGTTGTAATTTCTTATAATTTAAGCTTCTATTTTTATTATCTGATGGTGAATTTTGAATTTCTTTTTCCAATATTGTTATTTCCTTTTCTAATTTATCTATATCTTTCATATGTTCCTTTTTAATTTTGAAGTATAAGTTATAATTTTTCCTCTTAAATAAGTTTTTAATGCATAACAAATAATAAATTTATCCTCTGTTGAATGTTAATTTGTCTCACAAAATAATTATATATGCTGTCTTATAAAAAACAAAAATCTTCCCTTTTCAATAATAAAGAATTTAATCTCCATCTATCCATTGAGTGTTGTTTTCCAGTAAATTCCAATTCAATTAACAATGGGCAATGACCAGAAATATCTACTAAAATAAAAGGAATAATCACTATCTTTAGGACGTTTCCTTCTGCATACATCAATTAGATGCATCTTTCATTAAAAAAAACAATGTTTTAGCCACTTTTGTTTTATCTATTGTTCTTGATGATTTATCCAGCAAAGGTTCCAAACAAAAATTAAAATCTCCACCTTCTAAAACATTTTCATGGACATCTGCTAAATTCCATAGAGTATTTTGTATAAATTTCTGATTATCTGTATTTGGTGCATATATATTTAACAAAGTCCATTCCTCAGAAAATATTTGACCATTTACCATTACCTATCTACCCACTGGATATATAATTACATTTTGAATTTAAACTGGTAAATTTTTCTTAAATAAAATTGCTACTCCTCTAGGTTTAGAGTTAAACAAAGACAAAACTAGGTGACCTCCCCAATCTCTTTTTAATTTCAAATGTTCTTTTTTAGTTAAACGAGTCTCTTGTAAAAAAGCAATATTTACTCCGAATTTCTTAATATAAGACCAGATTTTCTTTCTTTTTAATGGGCCGTTAATCTCATTAATATTGAAACTCAAAATATTAACTGCTTTATTCATTTTCATTATCTATACATTTTTAAAAAAAATCCTTTCCATCTCTCCTATTCAGTAAGGATTCCCATAAATTAATTTGGTCCTGAACGTCAACAGCTGCACTCCAAAAACATCAAAATGATTCAGAATAAACACATTATAAATGGTTATTACAAAAAAAGATAAAACAAAAGGACCACCCAAAATGCTAGAAATAATAACATTATCACCCTCCATTTTACAGGTCATGGTCAAACCATGAAAACACATGAAGGCATCAGAAATCACCCCACCCTGACCCCTGTAGGGATAAAAAAAAATCTTTTCTGTCTAACCAACAATTCTTCCCCATATAAAATTTGTTCATCCGTCAAGTAGAAGAAAAAAGGGGAAAGAAACCCCTTCTTTCATACATTAGATTTATTGCAACAAATCAGCATCTTTTGTTCCTTGAATTTTAGACAAGCTCTCTGCATACTCTTCAGCAGTACATGACTTGTCAAAAACATATTCTGCTGAACTGGGCAAAAATACTTTCAAAGTAGCTGAATAGCAGAGAACAAATTGATGGCCTTTATCATATAAAACCTTCTTAACCGGGTTAAAAATCTCTTCTTTCCTTTAATAGAGATTGACTCAAATCTGGACAAAATATCCCCTTCATAATTTAAAGGTCCATATTCTCTAGCTCTTCTCATCGCTAAACCAAGCATCTTTCTCTATCCTGATTGTTTAAAAATATAATCAGGAAAGATCAAGTTCTCTGGTTAGGACTTGGCTTTGATCTCAAGGGTCAATGTGCTCTCTCAATTAAAATCTTATCCTCAAAATGTTCTCCTCCAAATATTTTCGTTATCTATTCTTGAAAAAATCAGATCACATCTTGACCTTATTTGCCTTTGGACATTCCCACAATTTTAAAATTGTTTCTTCTGCTGTAATTTTCCAAATTTCAACTTTCTCAAGCAGTTTTTCATTCATAGAAATCAAACCAGTCATTGTATCTTCATCTTTATTTGTATCTTCAATACATTGTACTTCTTCACGCACATCTTGGATCTTCTCCTCTACTTTATCAACTCTTTGTGAAACATCATTTATCAATTTAGTCATATCTGTTCTAACTTGCTTCAATTCTACAGTTAAAAGTTTAAAATTGCTCTCCAATGCATCTGAAAATCTATCTATTTTAGCTTCTTGGGTATGCGCGATGCAGTCTTTTCCAGTGGTGCCATCTTTGTGGAGTGTTGCAAAGAGAGCTCTGAGGAAAGTTCATAATTTGGTCCTTACCGACGGATCCAGAACCAACTTCCGTTGGTGTAACTTTTGTAGCTTTTTCTTTTTTTTGGTGACATTTTTCTCTTCTATTGATCACTTTAAAATAACTTGAAAGTAGTTTGTATAAAGTCAACTTTACTTCATATCTACTTTTTTCACTTAATCCCAGGGGAGTCACGTTGTTTCCACAACGTAGCAACGTTGTTTCCACATGGTTGAGAGCATCATATTAATATGCTAGCAAGTTTCAAACCACTGATCACTGTGATCTGCCATCTGATACAAATGCAAAGACTCATCTATCTATCTGGTAGAAGATATCAGATTCATGGTTACTCTAAATATCATAGCCTCCTGATGATTCTGCAACATGTGAATTTGAATGCTTGCAACCTCCACCTCTTCATCTGGAACATGAGAGGCTCTCTTTGATTCATCAAGCTCATCTATACCAGTTGCAAGAGCAGTCAGTGGGGGCACACAGATGTGTCCACATTATAGACTTCAGGAAGGCTCAGAAGGTGGCCTAATGCACAAATGCAGATAACTCCATTCTGGTGGATATGACAATGAACTAGAACCCCAGTCTTTTTCAATGTTTAACTGCATGATAGAATATAACCACATTCAAAAACCCACATGATTAGAGTTCTGCACCTTACAACTCTTATCTCATTCATTTTGTGGCTATCCACAATATTCACCATATTTCAGGTACTATGAAAAACTCTCAAAGGCTCTTGGAAGACAAAGGTGCCTCAGTCCAGAATTTCCTGAAATTGAGGGATTCGTGTTTCAGAATTATATTATTATTAATCTTTAAGTTATAAAAAATGTTATTTTTAGTAAAGATTGCGTGGGTTTGTAAATGGAGAAAAAACACATTCACACAGATAAAACACAAACTGGAAAATGTTGGATGCTGGAGAGCTATAAAACTAGAGTTGATTATTCAATTGAAATTTTGAAAGAATGAATGTTTGCTCAGACATGACCTGTGTACACAAACAACCATTTGCTTGTTGGCCTGTGTAGACAAGCTGGAGACCATCTGCTCTTTAACTCATACTTTTGAAGAAACTGGAGATTGAATTTTGTAGTGAGCAAAGAAATCATATGTTTAAAGACACAAAGCAGCATTTTAAGTATTCAACCAGCTTTCATCTGAAGTCAGAAATGGAGTAACATTTCTGTGCAAAAGGACTGCTATTGTGTTCTCCTTGTCAAGGGAGGAACACAGAATCAAAGTGACTTCATAAAATATGGCTACTTCAACTGACTCTCTTTGTTAAGAGAGAGCAGTGCTACTGTGACCCTTGACTGAGTTTGTGAAGTCATTATGGGAAATCACAAGTTATGTAACCTCCACAAAAGAGAGGGTAATTGTGAAAAAAACAATTGGTATGATGAAACATTTCTTTGAAAGCAACTCTACAGGAATTTGTGAGTTTTGAGAAGTCTGATAATTTGGCGCCTCACCTACTCTATAATTTTGAACAATTTAAAGATTCTGAGTTTCATCTTAAAAGATTTATATGCTGAAATTTGAAATTGACTTTTCAGAATTGTGCCTGAACTGCAATGGTGTGGTGGCAGCAACACTGCTACTGAAAGAACACACAACCAGATGGGTTGAGCTCAGTGAGCAGAAAAACTGGTTTATTGCTGGCTGGTGGGCTGGACTTATACTCCGAGCACAGACCTGGCTGAGAACCATGCTGGGGATGCCGACATCACTCGGGCATCATGTGGTCCCCCAGCGCAGGCTTCTGAGCCTGGTGCTGAGAAGAAGGGGAAACCCCCACCGACAGCGCCATTTTGGCTGGCTGCCCCACCGCATGGATTACAAGCGGGGCTAGTTCACCTGCCTAATGGCGTGCCGTGCCACAATTGTTTCGGATCTGCATTTGTGGATAGTGGGGTTAAGTTTAAAGTTAAGTACGAAATGTTATATTATTAATTATTATTCATAAAAATTATTGTTTTGAAGATAACATTGTCTTGGTGAATTGCTATTACTGCTGGTCATAGTTGTAACAATGACTGCTACAAGAATACAGGCTTATGAGTGATTTTATGTTGTGGTCATGCAGATATTGCATCACCTGGATTGAGCAGAGGCACCCAGCAGGACTCTCCAGAGAAGGGCTTTCACCTCATTACTTTCTCATCCATCCTTTTGTCACTATTTCAACAAAGCTATTGCCTACTGTGCAACTGAGGAAGGAGAAAAAATAAAGCAGATAGTTATTAAAAAGAGATTCTTCCTGGAGGTAGTTTTTCTAGAAAAAGTACTGTTTGACTTTCTAAGTTTATCCAGCAATATGTTTTTTATTCTTCCTGGAAATAATATTTTTGAGAATGCCAAATTGGTCACTAGTTCAGCTGAGGAGTTCACAGTTCACATCCAGATGCAATAAACTCTTGATAAATAATTGGAGTAAGTTGTTGGTATGAGATTCAGTATGTCAGCGAAGACCCTCAAAAACTTCTACGGGTGTACTGTGGAGAGCATTCTGGCTGGTTGCATCACTAACTAGTATGGTAGTGCCAATGCTCAGGAAAAGAAAAAAAAAATCAAGAGGTTTGTTAATTCTTCCTGCACATCACTGGCATCAGTCTTCACTCTATCAAGGACATTTACAAGAGGCGGTGTCTTAATAAATCAGCCTCTATCCTCAAGGATCCTCACCACTCAAACCATGCCCTTTTCACTCTGCTACCATCAGTAAAAAGTAAAGGAGCCTGATAATGAGCACTCAGCGGCACAAGGACAGCTTCTTCCCTGCTGTCATCAGGTTCTTGAATGATCAATGTGTGACGGATTATGTTATCTTTTATATTGTATATAGATAGGTTTTAAAGGAGATAAATTGTGGCACATTTTTTTTAGTGTAGGTCACATACAAACACTTCAAAACAGATCTCATTTAAAATGCCAGAGCTCTGCTCAAGCCAGACAGTCCAGGCTCCAGGTTCCTTTGAAAAAACTGAAGAATGCCTATAAGGGGTTCACAAGTAGATGTTAATTGGACATGCTGTGGAGTAATGGATTATTGTTTTGAAAAGCAACAGATGAATGGACTCAAAGATTAGGTCTGGTGCCACAGTCTGTCTCAATGCATTTTGCTCTTCTAGGAAGGCCATGTGGTTTTGCAGGCAGAGAGAATCAAACAGGCTTTCTCTGAGACAGAAAGAGAGAATTCAGTTCTACAGTTCAGCAGCAGCAGCAACTGGGACTGGAACAGGACAAGCTGGCAAGCTTGTTTGAAACCCCATTTTGAAGACACATTGTGATTTCTTAGTTCAGCCTGGTCAAACCCATTGTGGTCTATACAAGAGGAGATGGCTGGCTGTATAGTGTTTTACTTGAAAGAAGGGAAACATAAAGGAACTCTGTGGTGACCTGAAAGAGATAATCATCTGGAAAACCCTGATGGGGCCAGTTTCTTCGGCAAGACAGAAAAGTTCTTTGATTCACAGTACAATCTCACTCCATCAAGTTCACTGGTTACACATTTTGTCCAACAAGCAACAAATCTCTCTCTGAAAACTGAGACCCTTCTTGAGTGGTAGCCATTTACCTTTCAAGCACCAAAACCTGGTGAACTTCATAAATGTTAAATTCTGTGCACAGTATAAGAATTACCTGCAACCAGTGAATTTGGTTGAGTGAGAAGTAATATTGTAATGTGAATCAAAGAACTTTTCTGAACCTATATGCACATTACATGCACGTGTGCTTAGAATTAAAAGGGGGTTAAAATAGGTTAAGTTAATAGTAATAAGTTAAAGTTTGATCCCATTTTTATGTTTAAAGAAAATTAAAAGTAACTTTTATTTAAGTAACCATTTGTTTTGGTGAATTTCTATTGCTGCTGAGTTTTGGGGTCCTCTGGGTTCACTGCCTTACTTTGACATTTTGTGCACTATTTTTTATTTATTTTGTAAGGTGGTTTATATGAAAGTTTGTGTTATGATGCTCCCTCAAAACAAACAATTTGGTGACTAGTCCATGACAGTGAATTCTGATTCTGAAATTGTCAACAATAAAATACCATTGAAGTACCTTGTAAAGACTACCTACAAAGAGACTAACCATGACATTTTCTGTTCATTACAAGCCACACACACTTGATACATTCCTGTTCCGAACAACCACATTCACCTGGAGTTTCCACCTCTCACCACAAGGGAATTCCTTCACTTGCTGTGGGCCAGAAAGGCAGGTAGCCATCTTAGATGGTCATCAGCAATGCACACTTGCTGGCAATATCCACCTCCCTCAAATAGTCACAAGTGAATTGCAGATGTTCATGAAAATGACCAAAACATGGCGTAGATTTTTAGTGCACTGATTCATCTATAGTGGAAGAACACTACTCTGTCCGGCTTGTGAACAATGAGAGCATTGCCAGAGTGATATTACTTAAAGTATGAATACTGCCACCAAGAGGACAGATGCGTATTCTAACAAGGTTGGCATCAATTTCTCTTAATACAGACCAGATTCTGGAGGGTCACCACTCTCAAAAAACAAACCAGCAAAGGAATTCAAAACCAGGATGGCCACAGTCAGAGCTTCTTCATATGTTGAACAGCTTCTGCTTACAATTCCATGGAAAATAAGTTGTCATTAATCATCTCATCAAGGTCTGGGTCTATGAATATTTGGAAAGATTGGACTATTGTGTTACAAATTAAAAATATTCAATGTTACAGTGTGATTCCCAATATTCTTAGACTTCATGTTTATTTTAAAAACTTGACATGGCATTCATCACATTTCAAAGTACATCATTTGTTTGCTGTATTGAAGTGTTTCAGGGTTTGTAGACACTAGAGTCAAATGCGAAGAGTGTAGTCTTCAGTTTCACTGTAAATGTTTGTCTTTTGTTATCTAGAAGGAGGAGGTGAGAATAGGTGTGTAAGAGTGGGAATTTTAAGCTATTAATGTAAATGTGTTCAGCCTGCAGGAGAAGCACTGATTAACAGAGGTTAAGTAATGTTTGTGTATTAGATAGAGAAGAATAAAGGTGTGATTATGAATTAATAATGTAGAGGGACATTTTTGAAGTATTGTTTTTTGATCTTGATCTCATGAACAAGTTTTAAACTTTTGCACTACAGGGACCAGGTGTTAGAAGCACTGTTCTAAGTATTTATTTCCTTGCACTAGCACTTCACCTCAAACCTGAGGATTTATTGCCTCTCCCCCAAAGAGTACATGACTTCTCTCCTGATATCTTACTCTTCCTAAAGGGTTTTAAAAACAGCATCCAACATGGGGTCCAATGATTGCCAAATAATTGCTTTAATGTGTGATCCCCAGGACTTTGCTTAAGATAGTTCCAGATCTGCTGAGCATTTCCTGTATTTTTGGCAGATGCTGCAAGTAGAAATAAATTCCCCTTTAAGAAATGCAGACATGATTTTAATCAATGCATGTTAAATTCAGTCAATAAATAAGACTCCAAAATTACCTCCTGCTGTTGTGCATTAATGCAAAAAACATTATAATTGCTGTGGGTCTCTGCACACCAGTTTATTCTATGGTTTCCAGTGCGATCAATCTTTCTAAGTCCTCAAGACTAAAATTTGTCTGGAATTTTTGAATTCCAGACCTGCACATTACAACATGGAAATAAGGATCCTGCTGGCCCATTTGGTCTCCTTCTCCATTGCTGGGCTCAGCCATACATAGGCTTTTCATTTGAACATAATCATGCACCTGGATTGCAAATATAAGTGGTTTGTATTGCATTATTTTAATTAATGTTAACAATGAAACTATTCAATTATATCATAACTATTTTTAAATTATTCTGATTACCTGCAAAGCTCACCATGTGGCAAGAAAGGACAGGATCTCAGGATCAAGCACCTGAAGATGAGTCACTACTTATGGCCAGCTCCTCTTTGCTTTGCAGAACTGATATGCACGAAAACCAGGGCTGGTGACCCATTTGTCCCATGGGCTACAAAAGATTACCACAACTATAGGGACAGCCCAATGGCTGATTGCAAGGCACAATCCAGACCATTTCATGCTTGCCTTACTGCGGAATCAGGAAGCACAGGAAAAAGGACCAGAGAATTTTACAACCTCAGGTTCAGGCAGTCTATACTCTGGATTTAAGTCTCGTAACAACAATTAAATAATATACACTTTGATAAACAATGACCATAGACAACAACACCTTAAAAAGTTTAACAGTTCACAACCCTCTTTTAGCCCATCAAGTTGGTTGCGAGTGGCATGGTTAATGTAACAGTTAGCACAACGCTGATACAGCACAAGTGAATCAGATTCAATCTAGCACTGTCTGGAAGGAGTTTGTATGCCATCCCCATGTCTGTGTGGATTGAAAACATACGGGGAGGTTTAAGGTCAATGGGTACAATTGAGTAGCATGGGTCAGAAGTGAGAAGGGCCTATTACCACGCTGAATGCATGTCTAAGATAGCTGCTGTGACAAATGACATTCATAGCACTTCCAAAAGAAAGAATATTACATGCTGATTTAAAACACATTGAGATAGTGGGTCTGTTGCATGAGGAGAGATTAGGTCAACCCATTTTATATCTACTGGTGTTCAGAAGAATGAGAAGATTCATTGAAATCCTTTAGGACTAGACAGACGGTATGGTAGGACGATTTTGTCCCTGGCTGATGTGTCTCAAACACAATTTTGAATTAGAGAGCTGAAGAGATCCCCCCACCCCCGCCCCCCCTTTCTGAACGCCGTGAAACTGCAATTACCTACATAAGTGGAAGTCAAGTTACTGAACATTTCTAGACACAAAAAAAAATTCAAGGAATATAGGGAAAGGGTAGAAATGTGGTATTAAGATTAAGGTTCAGTCATAATGGTACTCAAAGGCAGAACAGGCTTAAATGTTCAATGATCCACATCTCCTTCTATTCGGATTCTCTGAAAGGTACACTCTTTAGCTCAGTACATTTAACACTTCATGTTTTGTGCAAAGGTCACGATACCAATCAAGCAGTCCAAAATTTGGCATTTGTATCTGCAGAAGATAAAATGTGAGCAGGAATGATCCATCAGTGAAGAGAGCAAGAAACTATTCAACCGTATCATTTTGCTGCAAATGAAAATTAAATGTACTTTACAATTCATACGAAGAAAAGATACCATATTGAAGAATAAAAGATTTGCCAACATTACAAAAACAGCTCCTATTAAAACGTAATTAAAACCTGCAGTTCAGGTCTTAATATAAATCATTTCAAAACACCAGAATCTGGTTGGTTGGGTTTGGATGCACTCAGACCTTGCCATGGAAATTTATGTCCATTCATAATGGAGAAAAACAAATAATTCTCTTGTTTCTCTAATATAGCTCTATATCATATAAAGGACCAAATGGGACAAGTAAGGAAATAGTACAAGTCACTTGGATTTATTGCAAATTTTTGCATTGTAATATTTCAGTGAAAGTCTGTTGCACAATCTCCTCTGGGTAAAGTTATAAAATTCCACACTTCGAATACAATAACATAAAATAAAATTGGGGTATTTTGGATTAATGTATTTTCAAAATTGATAAGAGGCATACTTAGTTTCAAGATATTAAAAATCTGTAATCAGTAACATGAAATCTGTGAAATCAATGCATCAGAGATATGTTTCACAATTTTGAGTTGGTTAAAGATATATGTGCACACATAACATATTGTTTCATTCTATTATGGTCATAATAAATCATAACTCAAATTGCAAGTGGAAACATACAAGAAGCAATTTTTTAAAACAATTTTTGTAAGTTTAAACACGAACACTTCAAACACTGATATTTCAAACACTTCTGATTTTACAAACTTGTTAGAAACTTCTTATGGTCACTGGAGGCTATATAATTTTTAAATGTTTTTTTTGTCTTCCATAGGTCTACTAACTTCCTATGATCCTGAAAACCAGCCAGTTTCATCTCAAGGACAAAATGTTAATGACGACATTGAAGATGTCTTCTGAAGTTTCATGATCTGCAGCTTCCATTTTTCCTTGACTTTTCAGATCTTTATCTAAAAAACATCCACTTCTTTGGGAGACATAATCACATTTTCTCTCCGAAATGTTTAACCAATATTACAAATTTTCTTGGGTGACTGAAGTTGAAGAGAATTAGATGTTAAACAGGAGGGCTTTCTTCAGTTCTTCTTCTCAAAGCTTATAGTCTAATTAGTTAGCAGTAGGCAGTCATTCTGAACTTTCCACAAGTTTCTCGATCTTTATTATGCGGTAGCAGACAGAATAGGAATTTTCTGTTTTTCATAGTGAAAGCTCTCACCTTTTATTTGCTTTCTTGCCAGTATCACAATCCTAAATCTTTGGTAGTTAAACGCATAGCTGCCTCTTTGCCTCTCTTGATCTTCTCTGTTGGGTTCACCTAAGAACACAGTGCTACATCCTGACAAATGCTCCATCTTCTCTCAGTAATTCAAATGTCACGCATCCTTGCTGAGAACCACAGTAACATCTTACTAGCAAACTCACCACACATCGCATTGGTGTCTTGAATGCTCCAGGAAAATCAATGTTTCTCTGCATTTTCTGGCAGAATGTTTGAACAGTCACAAACAAGGCCCTTGCACTCCACAACATCACTGTGAACAATTGCACTGATATCCTGGGTTTGACAGAAGCTACTTTTCTTCTTGCTGAAGTTTCTGTTTTTATTTCCAAGACCTATACCATACAAATTACTGGAGTGATATTGTGATCCATATTGCCTTTCTGATCTGATACCTGTCAGACATCTCACCTCTTTTTTTCCAGAATTCTAACCTTGTAGCCATCAAGTTTCATCAGCTTTCAGAATGATCCCCTCTCTCTTTTTGCCTCAGCAGTCTGACTTCTTTTGTTCCATTTTCAATCTACAGCTCTGTTCCCTTTGCCCTCTCCCCTTCTCTACAATTTTCCTCCTTCTGTTGTATCCAAGAATTATACTATATTTCTAGTAAAATTCTTACCATCTGCTCCCTCCATTGTCCTTCAAATGGCTAACACAGTAAGCAATTCCCTCTCCTTCATTCTCACTTTTAAATTCCTCGCCATCAACCTTAAAATAAATTCATCCTTGGCTTCACTGCCCTCGGAAAAAAACTATCATTTTGCATCTTCTTCTTCTGTAAGTTCACGAAAGAAATGTCCTCCGTCTATCCTCACTTGTTCCATGACTCCAAGCCTGCCTCCATCTCGTCAGCAATCCATCCAACCCAAAGTGGAAAAAACCCTCACAAAAGTATCAAGAATGGGTACGTTACATTTTAGCTCTCCATCGTCCTTATCTTCTGTGCAGTTAACCCTATAACATATAACCATATAATAATTACAGTACGGAAACAGTTCTTTAAAAAAAATTGATTGACCAGAGTGTTCTCTTTTCCTGCATCTAGCTAATTCCATTCTTAGCCACCTGATTTTAGACTGTTTCTAATTTGCAACAAACTTCTTCACTATACATGAAGCTCAGGAGTTTCTATTTCTGGATGAGTCTGCATCATAACCCAGCTTCCACAACCCATCACAAGGATATGGCATTTTCTCTTTTCATTTTTCAACTGCTCTCCATTATCCCATCAAAAGCTAACCATTTAATTAAGCTTTTGTTCATCTTCCTAGTCTCCATCTTACCCAACACATTCTAATTACACTCTGCCTTTCAGTGTTACAAAAATGTGCAGGTTGTTAATGTTGATGCTGTTTCCTTTCATTCTTCATTAATGGTGCAATTTCTATATGAACAAGGGCTCTTCCGATATCTTGAACTTTGATGAGATTTATCAGTGTGTAAAGTAAATCTGCACTTACCAACACTGGTTTGTTCCCAGACTGGGATAGTGGAATCAAAGTATGTGTTTCCAGGTAACCGAGTGATACATGCATTGCTCTAATCTAGGAGGCTTATGGTTAAAAAAAATCCTTATTAAATCAGGCATTCTGTACCACTTAACTATTTTACTGCAACACCATACCAATGACAACTGGACCTTTAAACTTGTACTTTTCTTGTTCAGGAAGGCACGAGTATTTTTTTTTCAGAAAAAACATAGTTTGCTTAACAAAATAAAACCAAATTTCAAAATACTTTTTCTTTACTGACCTCCTAATCCTGGTCTTAGTCGGTTGTCATAGCCATCCAGTAATCGGTCAAGAATTCTGGTAAAGACGGTAATTTTGTCCCTTGCTTCATCTTCTACTGAGCTAGGCTGCCCTGTTCTGAATTTAAAATTACAGATGTTAAAATGCATAAAATGACCAGCATCCCAACAAACTCTTTGCACACAATGCAATATAAATACTCAATGCAACAATTCTTTTAGATTACTATAATAAAATACTTCTGGAAACATTACACAGAGATTATCTTTCCTCATGATTGTTTCACTTAACCACATTACCACTACAAATTTCATCAATGCAAAACAGTTACTGTTTCACAATATTACATTAATTGATTAAAGTAAGGATGTCTAGTGCTGCAACCAGTTTCAGGAGGCATTAATCTAAAATGCTATCAAGAAAATTTGAGAATACTAACTGATATAATGTGGTGTAAAAACCCAAAACTCTCCTGGATTAAAATAATTGGAAACAGTACAGTGAGTTGCTACAGGAAAGAGTGGAAGAATGAAACACATTCGATGCAGTTATAGACAAAAACTGATTTATGGCATTCTCTGCCCCTGCTTACATAGGCCCAGTTTCCCGCCGTTGGGCCTAATTTTCCTGTTGTTGTTGGCGGAAGTGATATCAGCAGCATTCTGGTTGCTGATAGGTCAATGTACACACCCGCGCAGGCAATTGGCTGAGGAGAACGGCCATAAGCCTGTGTGGGTCTTGTGCAATCACTGCGTTTGACCACCATTTTATGTGTCAGGCCAACTCACAGGTAGCATGCCACTATATGATTCCCCCCCACCCCGAACCAGCAATCTGAGTATTTTCTTTGCCTTTGGCGGCCTGCCCCCGCATCGCACGGCCTGTGTAATAATCAGCTGGCAGGTGTCTAGGTATGCTAGCTCGAGGCAGTTGATAGTGGACGTCTCTTCCTTACCACCAATATCCAGCATGCATGCAGACACATTGTGCCTGGTCACTCGGTAGGGCCCCTCGTATGATCGTTGCAGAGGTGAGCGGTGTGCTTCCCATTATACAAAGATATATTTACATGTCTTTTCGTCCTTTGGAATGAATGTCTTTGGTTGGCCATGCGGCAAGGGCTGTGCTGGGGCTAAGGTGCCTAGTCATCCCTTAGCTTATCCAACATTGCTGCTTCTGGGTCCTGGCAGCAGCCAAAAACACGCCTGGTATAACCAACAGAGCGCCTTACACAATTTCTGCCACCGAGGCATTGAAATCCTCCTTTGGTGCTGTGCAGATACCCAGGAAGACCCAAGGTAGCTCATCTGTCCAATGTGGTCCCTTGAGCAGAGCCATCAGAGCTGCCTTCAACCCATTGGCCTGTGGGTGATGTGCCATTGTGTGGTGGAGTTGGGTTCCCAGAAGGTTGGCCAATGGTTCCCAGAGCCCTGAGGTGAATTGTGCACCCCTATCAGAAGTCATATGCTCTGGCACTCTAAACCTTGCCACCCAGGTATTGATCAATGCTCTAGCGCAGGACTCCGTAGTTTTTTCTGCCAGCAGAAGCACTCTGGCCAGCTTGTGGAGCGATCGACCATCATCAAAGGTACCATGCCCATGGGAGACCGGCAGCAGTCCTACAATGTCAACGTGGATGTGAATGAACCTTTGCCGTGCTGGTTCAAAGGTTTGGGGAGGTTCTTTGGGGTGTGTTGCACCTTTGACACCTAACAGAGTGTGCAGGTCTTGGCCCATTGACTGACCTGCTTATGGAGGCTGTGCAAGATGAACCTGTTGGCTACCATCTTGACAGTGGTTCTGATGGCTGGGTGTGCCAGGTTGTGCACAGCTTCAAAAATCTGCTGTCTCCAGGATGTCGATATGATGGGGCTGGGTTTGCCAATGGACAGGTCGCATAGGAGCATCTGGTTGCCTGGGTCGATGGTGACATCCTCACGCCTGAACCCTGAGACCACCATTTTGTAAACGGAAATCTTGGGGTCTGTCTGTCGTCGCTTGGCCAGGGCGCTGAAGTCTATCCCCTGTGACAGGGTCTGGATGGCCTGAATTGCTGGACGTGAAAGTGCGTCAGCCACAACATTGGTTTTACCAGTGATGTGTTTGATATCTGTGGTAAACTCAGATGTGTAGGATAGGTGTCTATTGCCTGGCTGACCATGGGTCCGATACTTTGTTGAAGGCAAAGGTTAGTGGTTTGTGGTCTGTGAAGACCTTGAATTGCCTCCCCTCCAAAAAGTATCTGAAGTATCAAACCGCCAGGTACAATGCCAAGAGTTCACGATCGAAGGCGCTGTATTTGAGTTCAGGTGTCTGCTAAAAAATGCCGGTGGCTGCCAATGTACTTCGATCAACTGTTCAAGCATGCCATGTTGGAGGTGTCTACTGTGAGGGCGGTTGGGGCATCTGTCCTAGGGTGCACTTGAAGTGTAGCATTGGCAAGTGCATCTTTTGCTTTTGGAAATGCCTTTCATGCTTCCTTGTCCACGGTTACCTCTTTTTTTGCCCTGTTGTGAGTGTGGACAGGATGCTGCCAGTATAAAGGTGGTAAAAGTTGATCATGCTGATGAATTCCTTGAGGTCCTTCACTGTGTGGTGTTTGGTGAAATGCCTGATGACTTCTTCTTTTCAGGGCAGAGGTGTCACCCCGTGACTATTGATTATGTGGCCCAGGAGTCGATTGATTCTAGCCCAAACTGATATTTGGCCGGGTTGAGTGTGAAGTCGAAGTCGCTCAGGTGGGTGCACAATTGTCTTAGGTGGATCGTGTGTTCATTGGAATTGCAGCTGGCTATCAGGATATCGTCCAGATAAATGGACACAAACCTAAGGTTCAGACCTACTGTATCCTCTGAATGATCTTAGCTGCATTCTTGAGCCCAAAGGCCATCCTTAGGAACTCAAAACAACTCAAAGGTGGTGATAATCACAGTTTTAGGGATGTCATCAGGATGGACCAGTATTTGATGATAACCCCAGATGAGGTCGACCTTGGAAAATATTTGCGCCCTTTGTATATGTGTTACAGGATATCTGGCCAGTGTGGCCGCTTTATCGAGGCAGCAGTAGTCCCCACATGGCCACCACCCTCCCACTCCCTTTGGTACCATATGTAGGGGGGAGGCCCAAGGACTGTTGGAACGCTGCACTCTTCCCATTTCCTCCATTTTAAAAAATTCTTCTTTTGTGTGGTTGAGATTCTCGGGAGAAAAGCTACGTTCCCTGGCCTGGAGTGGAGGTCCCGCTGTCAGGATGTGGTGTCGTATCCCGTGCTTGGGTTTGGCCAAGGTAAACTGAGCTGTCACAATGGAAGGGAATTCAGCCACAATGCGTGTGAACTCATTTTCGGACATCGAGACAGAGTCGAGATGGGAGGCCAGTAATCTGGCTTCACCCAGGGAGAAAGTATGTAAAGTCCTGGCATGCACCAAACCCACTCTTTGAAGACAGTAGGCTCAGAGGAGGTCTGGCCCCAAGAGCGGTTGCACCACCGCTGCCAGTGTAAAAGTCCATGTGAACCGCTATTGCTAAAATAGAATGGGATGATGTGGGTGCCGAAGGTCCTTATACTGCTATTGTTCACTACCCTCAGGGCTGGGCCTGGTTTCCTGTTCTGGATGTCATAGGGTGAGTGGGGGAGATGGACATTAACCTTGGCACCCATGTCAAACAGGAACTGCCATCCTGAGAGGGAGTCCCAGATGTGGAGGAGTCTGTCTTGTTGGCCAACTGACATAACCACTAGTGACAGCTGGGCAAGGAGGTTCCCTGAAACATGCTAGGGGGAGGGGTGGCATTGGTAGGCCTCCATACCCCATCTCTGATGGTAGAAGCAGTTTGATCAGTGGGGGGAGTCTACTTACCTTTCTGGTGGCTGTTGCAGCCTTGTGCTCTGTGTGTGTGTGGCCTAGTGATCTGTTCCATCACAGAGCTGCCATCCGTTTTCGCTCTCCAGAGCACTTCCACCCGATTTTCCTGGGGTCACTGAAGTCCTCATCGATGAGCAGCAGTCGGATATCCTCGTGCAGCTGTTCCAGAAAAGCCTGCTCAAAAAGCAGGCAAGGCTTGTGCCCTTTGGCCAAGGCCAGCATGTCGCTCATGTAGAAGGATGGAGCCCTGATCCCCAGGCCCACCATGTGCAACTGTCAGGCAGCACACTTGCTTCGTGAGAGCCTGAAAGTTTGGGTGAAAAGCTCTTTGAGGGCCTCATATTTCCCTTGTTCTCGAGGCTGCTGCAGGAAATCGACGACTTGTGCGGCTATGTCCTGGTCAAGTGAGATGACCATATAGTAGTACTTTGTGGCATTGATAGAGATCTGTCAGAGTTGGAATTGGGCTTTGGCCTTTTTGAACCATACCAGTGGCTGTGCAGTCTAGAATGCCGACAGTTTCAAGGAACCTGTGGATAGAGTTGACTGGTCAGTCATCTTCGGGTCCAAATGCCATTTGCACTGGTCAGGTCACTAATGTAGTGAGTTGCTACAACACACTCAATGGGGTTCTAGACAAGGCTGGTTTATTGCACTCTCTGCCCCTGCTAATATAGGCCCAGTTTCCCGTCAGGAGGCATGGTTTTCCTGCCATTGTCACTGGAACTGACATCAGTGGCATTCCGGTCACTGATTGGTCGATGTTCCCGCCGTGCAGGCAGTCAGCCAAGGAGAAAGGCCATTAGCCTGTGCAGGCCTTGTCAGCTCGCCACGTTTTGTGTTTGGGGCCACCTGCCAGGTAGCAAGTAGCGACAACAGCAGCTTTAATGTGGTTGCTCAAGAGGGATCCATTTCAAACAAGTGTCTCAGTTGATGGTCATAAGAAAACCCACGTACAAGTCCTAAAAATAACCTTTTAATATCAGAAGCTACTTAAGATATTTAGGGATTTAAATTTGTTTACAGTAGACTACTAGCAATGTTAAGTCAAATAAATGTTCCAGCCTTCCCACACAGGAAAATACAATAAAGAAAAATCATGTTAACAAATGCTTGTTTTTCTAAATTGTTTAATGTACACTTCATACAATCCAGAGCCATACAAAACATTTCAAAGCCAATATTATGCTGCCAATTTGAATGATTATTCATTTTGTACTACTTTGATACTGGCAAAAATCCCTTTGTGCATTGCAGGTTGTCAAAGGTGAGATCTTCTCAAGATAACTAGACTTCTTCACAGGGAACCCAGATGCATGCTCTGTTGCAATAAAAACACACTAAAAAATCTGAGGAATCTGCGTGAACTGAAAGATGATTTACTTTTAAAGAATTTTTTGTGACACAAGGACATACTGAAAAGTGCTTTACATCCCAAGTACTTTCAATGTGTTCTAACAATTAATTTGGTATGTAAAGCCAAAAGATTTAAAAAAAATGTTCACTAGAGAAATAAAGAGAGCTTATTGAAGACTTCCTTTTTCATGAATAGTGCCATGTAGGCTTTTACCAACCACCTGAGAGGCCAAAGGCAGCACCTTCAAATGTGTTGGCCACTTTGGTGACATGCTGAATTGTGTATTAAAATTGTGCCTGCATCAAATACATAACAGTGCTGCTTTCCACCAGCTTAGAGAATAAACTGATCAGGCAACTGATTTCAAACAACATTCAGTAGAATTTAAATCCTGAACTTGGAGCAGAGGATGGAAACACCAGAGAAATACCATTCAAGTAAAGACTTTACCCCAGTGGTTCTCAACCTTTTTCTTTCCATTCACATACCACTTTAAGTATTCCCTATACCATAGGAGCTCTGTGAATAGTAAGGGATTGCTTAAGGTGGTATGTGGGTGGAAAGAAAAAGTTTGAAAACCACTGTTTGAATCGTACCTAATTGACTTATTATTGTTATTGCACGGTTTCATAACTCCAAAGGAAATGGGCCAATGACAATTTTTCTCAAGGAAAATATTTCAGTAACAATTGGGTCAAGAGCAGTGGTTCTCAACCTTCCCTCCCCACTCACATACCACCTAAAACAATTCCCTTACTAATCACAGAGCACCGATAGCATAGGGATTGCTTAAAGTGGTATGTGAGTGGAAAGAATAAGGTTGAGAACCATTGCCATTAGTTGAACTTCAATGGACTTTCTCCACAGAGCAATGTGCAAATTGGAACAGGCATCACATTAACTACATGAGGCAGATGCTAGTCCTTCATTATCCTAATTACCATCCAATGACCTCCTTCATCAATACTGACAATGTTCATGCTAGTCGGGTGCAGGTGTTCACTTGGCATAACTGTCTGGCAAAATATTGTCCAATTGTATTCGGCACATTTGTCTAAATATAGATTTGCGCCTCAAATTGGTATGAAACTGCATTTTCTGCAACATGCTGCACTCATCTTCTTCATGAGGTCCCTTTACCATTTTCTCTATTTTATAGTAGTTCCTTATCTAATCATGAAATAAAGAGCATATTTTCCTTCTTCTGCCTCCATTGCATTTTTCAGGCCAGGTTTCCAGTCCAACAGATTTGAAGCCTTCATTGCTCTGCATTTTTCTGGAGAAAAATGTTAATATTTCTGGAATCATGTTACAATCATTAATCCTTATGAATTTCACAATTTTAGTGCATTCAAGTAGAAGCTGATGTGCTAGTTATACAGAAAATAAGTAAATCAGTGAGCACAAGGTTAGAAATGCATAGGGTCCAATGTGGACACTCACAATGATACAGTAATCTATTCTGCTTCAAGATCCACAGAGGTTGAATAGGTTTAGGGGGATAAATCAACTTTCAACATTGGCAAATGACATCTTTTTACCTAAAGATTCAAAATAAGAAACACGTTCAGTAATGGTGAGAAAATGACAAAAAAGGGCTAACCTAGACATGTGTTTCTGAGCAGAAAATTTGCTCTCTCCATATCTTTTCTCCAGTGTGAAACTCCCACAAACAGCATCAACACTAATGCAATAAACAACAATTACAAATGAAATTAAATTTTCAACCTCATCAGTCTAAAATCACAGCTCAGGGAACAAAAAGATTTTTTCCAAATTCACTTACATACTTTTTAAAGAGCCAATGTAATCTGCATTTTTTTTTTTGCCCTCTGTAGGTTATCGAGCAAAAGAAAGGAACTGGCCTGAAAAAAATCTTTGATTTCTTCACCTTAAAAGCAGCACCCAGGTGGCTTGAGGTTTTGGTCAATCACTCGTAGTATCAGAGACTCAAGATTATTTTGGTCTGTTTCTGCTGATCTCATCCAAATAATACTATTTGTTATTTACTGCTGCTCGAGGGATATCATGTAAACAATTAACTCAGGACAAGGAGACCACCTATTTTCCCATTTATCTGCAGGAACAAGCAGAGTGAATACCAAGTTTTTGACTTCATTGTAGACTTCCCCAAAGCACAAGTGCTCTGCAAGGAGTCTCTGGCTATGGCCCTAGGCCATCTGAATACACTTCCTGTGGATACAGTTCTTTGTCAGCCTGCCCAGGTTTCTCTGAACCCAAGGAGCCATCTCCCACATCCGTCCCATCATTTAGCAGAAATTCTACCCTGTGCCTCGAAGAGCATTATTTGTATTGAGGTACAACGCTGCCACCACAGATTATATCTACTGTGTTAAATTCGGATGATTGTGCAATACACCAATAAGGGACAACGCATTTAGAACTGAAGTCTTCTCTCTTTAAATAACATTTACAAATAGCTTTGGGCTGTTTTAAGGGTTAAAGCAATTTCCAATTACAATCCTGTATCCTAATAACAATCCTGTGAAAACGAATAGCTAAAATGGCACCTTTTCACCATCAGTGCCACCCTTGTTTGCCCCCATTTGTGGTGTAGTCCTGACCAGAGAGAAATTGGTCCAGGCACTTCTTGGCCCAATTCCCATTTGTGCATGTGCTTGTGACAGGTGGAACTTGCATGTGTGAACGTCATCAACATGTACAATACCATCCTCTTAATTAACATTTGAAACTGGAGCCAGATTGCACAGCAAGTACTTGAAAAGGATTAGACTTCAGAGACAACAGAAGATAAATCGATTAACTAAGGCACTAACTGCACAAGAAATGTTGGCTCAAGACATTGTTACAATGATTGAGGATCACAGCATAAGAGTATGGCAGAGTAGGCTTCTATTAGTAACTAGAAAATGTAAGGAGGAAGGAAATGGGTGCAGAAACATCTTTCTTTGGCTTGGCTTCGCGGATGAAGATTTATGGAGGGGTATGTCCACGTCTGCTGCAGGCTCGTTGGTGACTGGCAAGTCTGATGCGGGACAGGCAGGCACGGTTGCAGCGGTTGCAGGGGAAAATTGGTTGATTGGGGTTGGGTGTTGGGTTTTTCCTCCTTTGTCTTTTGTCAGTGAGGCGGGCTCTGCAGTCTTTTTCAAAGGAGGCCAAGCACGGGCCAATAGGATTGGTGTAGGTAGGCATCTTGGTCATCAGGGACAAGTAGGACTGAATTGAAAAAATCCTGGGTACGCCAAATCATTGAAACTGTAGTTATTTATATTCAGTTTTCTCCACGTACCATTATCAACACCTTTGACTATTTTGGTAGTTTTTTTTTCCCCCCGAATCCCACAGGTTGTAATGTTGTTCATTTCAATAAACTTTTAGAAGGACATATGAGATGTGCCTCTTCAGGTCTTGGCTAGTTTTATTCTACCAGAACAAACACATCAATAAGATTCACCTATTTGAATGATCCTGTTGCTTCTTCAAAGTAAGTGTTCTGTGCATAAAGTGACAGATGAAAAGTTATACTAATATTACAGTTAATCTCAAAAATGTAATACTATCAACAACAGAATAACAGGTTACTGAATTTCATTTTCAGGCTTACTACTGTCACATTTCCATTGGGTTGGAAAGAGGAAGATGGAAAGTTACATTCTGAAATATTCCACAATCAGAGAATTTATGTAATAGCAAACCTATCAAGTGAGGCAAGATCTGCAAATAATTTTGCAGCACAGTTGAAGACTTCAGAAGACTGGAAATGAGGATGCAAATGAGGCCGCAAATGAGGCCGCAAATGAGGTCGCAAAAGAGACTGTAAAAGAGGACAAGAACCAAACTTCTGAAGCAATTTGATACCGTCAGGTAGTACAGTTCTAATATTCTGCATGCCACCTAATTTGCATAGCACGCTGAAAACAAGCATGAATGTGTTCAGTAAAGGACCAGACCTCGATCAAACCAGCAAAAGATTCAATTTCGGTCAAAATTGGTATCTGTCTTTAGCACAGTATCAACTGCAATGCTTTCTCGACAATCTGTGATAAATTATTACCGAGAAGGGTTAAATTTAAAAAAAAAATTAAGTTTAGATATACAGCATGGTAACAGGCCCTTTCGGCCCATGAGCCCTTGCCACCCAATTGACCTACAACCCCCAGTACATTTTTTGAAAGGTGAGAGGAAACCAGAGCCCCCAGGGCAAACCCATGCAGGCACGGGAAGAATATACAAACTCCTTACAGGTAATGTGGGTTTCAACTCCCAATTGTAGATGACACTTTCTATTTTCTGTTATTTCCCAATTTCAACACATGTCATCTTCAAAGAAATGTAAGCATTGATATTCCAAACTACTATCTTAATATTCCAATAAATCAAACATCGTAATTACAGCTGAAAGTAGCTTTAATTTATTGATATTTACATATAATATTTCGCAGAACTTCACATCAAGATTTTCATAACGATGAATTAACAAAGCATATTTAAACAAATAAAGATATCAGACAATAATAAATGATTAACATAAAATAAGATTATTAAAATGAATTCAAAGAAAAGTTTTTCAATCTCATGTACCTTCAATGGTTCTTCAAAGAATGAGAAACAAAACTTTTGGTTAGCCCTGATATCACAACATATAATGACATAGTAACTATGGTAACACTACAAAAATAATCTATCCTTAAAGGGATAGTCATAAAGTTAAATAAAAATTAAAAGCACAAGGTTTTAACCTTTACATTCTGGCCCCTAATTATTATTATAGACATTAATGACAAAGACATATTAAGTATTATTACAGATACAAAAGTAAATATAAGACTAGAAATGAAAACTTTCTGCTTCTTGTAAAAGTCAGATTTTAGTAATATGTCAATTTAATTCACACTTGCTGAATGAAACCTTTCTTGTCTGGAACTGCTTCCACAATTTTCCACAGCAACCAAGAATTTCTTGATGCAGAATCGTCCATGATAATTACAACGTCTCTGCATACAAAATTGAATTTAGCTTTAGACCATTTTTGTCTTTCTTGTAATAATGAAAGTTATTGTTTCACCCATATTTTCCATTAAAGGTTTAGATTTAAGAAATAAAAGATGATATGCTGTAAGTCCCTTGATGTCATTTGAATCGTTAGAAACTTTAGTTAGTGGACGACTATTTAAAATAGAATCAATCTCACACAATGCTGTCTGAAGATTGTCATCATTCAGTATTTGACTATTCAAAATGGAATTAAGGATTTTCATGATTGATCTAATCATTCTTTCCCACACACCATCATGATGTGATCCCGTGGGTGGGCTAAATATCCAATTAATTTCCTTTTGAAGAAATGAAAAATGAATTTGATGTTGATTCCTATTTTGAATTGCTTTTTGTAAGTCTAGTTGAGCCTTGTAAAGTTAGATCCATTATCAGAACGTAATTCTTTCACTTGGCCATGTCTGGCGATAAAACATCGAAGAACAGTGATAAAAAATGTTGTGCCAAGCAATTACGCTACTTCAATATGAATTGCTCTCATAGTCAAAGAAGTAAAAATAGCTCCGTATTGTTTTTCAACACTTCTTCCTCATTTTACTTACAAAGGACCAAAGTAATCAACTCCCATGTATGTAAATGGGGGTTCATCAGGTGAAACTCTGTCTTGTGGCAAATCCACCATTTGTTGTTGTCCAGGTTTAGCATTTGCCGTCGACAATTAACATTTTGAAATAATTCTTTTGATCAATGTTGAAGCATTGAGTATCCAATTATTTCTGGCATAATTCTGTTAACACATGATTACAACCACCGTGATCTGTTTTTTCATGTATATGTCAAACAATCAATTCATAAATTTGAAATTCCTTAGCTAATATAATTGGATGTTTCATTTTTTCTGGCATTATTGCTTTTTCCAATCTTCCTCCTATTCTCACTACATCATTTACAAGAATAGGATTTAGCTTATAAACATGACTTGCTTTTGTAACATTTAAATTTTTGTTCAATTTTGATATCTCATTATCAAACGCCTTTTTCTGACAAAATCAAATTATCTCCAATTCAGCATTCGTCAACTCATCAACTTTCAAGTAACAGCTCTCTCTCTCTCTCGAGACTTCAGATTTTTTTTGATATAATGTAAAAAAACATAGTTTTTAAACTAAGAATCCATGCTACTGACTTTTTCAATAAATCATGAAGAATGATAGCAAATTAATTGAATAATTCTCATTAGATATTTGAATAGTATTCACATTAGTGTTTTCTTCAGTTAAAATTGTTTTAACACTTCTGGATTTTGAGGCCAATCTTCTTGAGATTGCAAATAAAATTGAGGGCCGAACACCCAAGTGTTTCCTCTTTTCAGAAATAATTGAACTTTTGATCCTCATGAAGACATATCAGATGGATAATCCACTGTTTTAACATATCTCCTTGATTAGCATGTGAAACCTTCTCAATCTCATTAATTCTGTTAGTCACAAAGGTAAGAAACCTCATGGTTTTATTATTAATCTATTTAAGCACTGATATACTATCAGTCCAAAACATAGAGTCTGCTAACTCCATCTGTAATTCTTTTCTTAACACAGTGTCCATTTTGCTCGCCATATAGTAGTGGCAGTCAATTCCATTCGAGGTATGGTGACTGGTTTTAATGGAGCCACTCTGGTTTTTCCCATTATAAATCCACAATGTACTCGCTCTTGGTTAATTCACAGTACTAAATAACTGATAGTACTAAAACCACCTTCACCTGCATCAGCAAAATGATGTTACTGAGCAAATGTGGCAATTCCAAATTCTGTTGGTTTAAAATATCTGTCAACTTCAACTTTCTAACATTTTAAAACTCTCAACCCAATTCATCCAAGCTTGTGCAATGGAATCTGGTATAGCTTCACCCCATCCAAATTTTCTTCTGCACAATTCTTGCAAAGTTTTCTTGGCTATTAATACTACCAGTGCCAATATTCCCAAAGGATCATATATCGAGCTTACGATCGAAAGAATACCTCTTCTTGTCAAAGGTCATTCTTTCAAAACAATTTTAAATTTGAAAACATCAGATTGAACACCACTATTGCACCCCTAGAATTCTTTCAACAGGTAGAACATCACAATTCAAATTACTATGTTTTATCTCCTTTCCTCTTTCTGTCTCAGGAGTAACAGCCAACACATCTCGATTGTTACTAATTCATTTCATAAGGAAGAAATCTCCTTTATTACAGATCTCTTTTAACTCATGATAAAGATCAATTTCTTCTTTTTCTGAAACCACTGGAGTGACAATCATCAACATAGAAATTATTTCTGATGATGTTTGTAGTTTGACAATGAAATTGGTCTTCATTGTCTTCAGCACATTTCCTGAGAACAAAATTGGCACAACTCGGTGACAAAGTTGTTCCAAATAAATGAACTCTCATTCTGTATTCAATCATATCTTTACTGAAATCACCATTAGGCCACCATAACAATCATAGAAAATCATGACCTTCTGATGGTACTTTCACTTGATGAAACATCACTTCATTATCTGCAGCAAGTATAATGGGCTCGTTACCAAATCTTAACAAAACACCTATTAAAGTATTGGTTAAGTCTGGATCTTGTAAAAGTTGAGAATTCAATAAAACTCCTTGAAATGATGCTCCACAATCAAATACTACATGTAGCTTCTCCTTTTGTGGATGTATAACTCCAAGACGAGGTAAATACCATTTACTACCATCTTTACATTCCAAAATATCTTTAGATATCTTTTCTACATTACCCTCGGTTATCATATCCGACATGACATTCGTATATTCCAAATGAAAGGAAGAATTTCTCTTGAATTTTCTTTTCAAATTCAGCATACGCTATTCTGCAGCTATTTTATTGTCTGTCAAACAAATTTCCCTTTCTTCAAAGGTAATGCCAATCAGTAATGACCATCAACATGTTTAACAGAATTTGAAACTAAATCCAGAAACTGCTTGTCCTCCTTCAAAGGTTCTTGAATATCTTTGTGACATACATGGAAATCAATTTTAAACTGTTGTTTCCACTGATCATTAAGTTTGACAACTGAAATTTTGTTGACATTTACATTCGACAACTTCTGATCATTATTAATTTTTCCTCCAAATGGTCCAATAATTGTCCATCTAAGCAAAGTTATCACAGAATAAGGTCTGTCATTTTGACTCCTTATTACTTCTAGAGGTTCGAGAGCTTTTCATACATCTAATCCAATTAACATCTCAATTTTAGCATCAATATTGGGTAAGCAAACATCTTTGAGATGATCCCATTGTTTGATATTGTAGAGCTCGTCGAAAGAACCAAAGACTTGTTGATCCAAACCAAGGCTTTTATTAGCAAAAGACAGGAGCTCTTCACAGGTGGCCGACCAGTCCGGAATGATCCGACCTGGCTAGGGACACAACTCTTTAAGGCCCAGACAATAGGTGTGGCTTAGCTCTCAGCCAATCGCTGTAAGCACAGTCTAGATACAGTAACTATATACACTATGTACATTGGTGATAGATCTGTACTATCACAGATATCATCCCGATAAGGAATATTCTCTTTATTCACAGGCATAGTCTTCTGAGTATATACATTTAATAACCACAAAATTCATTCCTATTCAATTCAACAATCTGTACACCTGAAACGATAGTAGTTTCAATGTTCCTTTCATCATTCATTGTCTTCAAAAAGATCTATGATCTTTTACCATGAAGATTAAATATATTCATCTACTCAACAACATTCTCTTTGACTGGGTCTTTAGTCTTGGATGCCCGGGAAACACCAAAGCCGGTCGTCGTTAATGGCCATTAACAGCCTCCATGTCCAAGGCTCCCTATCCAGCTGCCGTTTTTTAGTGGACACGTGATAAGCATGCTCCCCCCAACCAAAACTGATATCCACAATGGCAAAACAGCCCAGCAACTGAAGGCGGCCCACAATTTGGACATACCGACTTATGACACTCGCACCATCTCCCTCTGCTTTGGTAACAGCCATTTTAGATGGACCTTCACCTTAGCAGCAGTTTGACAGCCACTCCTGGGCATGGATTTCCTATGAGCCAACTTGTAGCTAGTGGACATTAACGATGCAAATTAGTGCATGCCACAATATTCCAGACCCTCGAACGAAAGGGGAAGGAACCTACCACCTACCACCTGCATTCGGTGATACCAGCTGACAATGAGTTTGTGCAAATTTTATCCACATTTTCAGCCATTATGATGCCATTATTTATGACATCCAAGGCCAAACATTGGGTAAGACACCATATTCTTACTACAGGTCTACCCGTTCATTCCAGAGCACGCCATCTCCCATCAGAAAAGCTCAGCCTTGCAAAGAAGGAGTTCCATAAAATGGAGGAACTGTACATTATCAGACAACCCCTGGGCCTCCCCACTCCACATGGTCCCTAAAGCCACAGGAGGGTGGAGGCCATACAGGGACTACAAACATCTCAATGAGGCCACAACGCCTGACTACTACCCGGTACCCCACATTCAGGATTTCACCGCACATCTACAAGGGGCATGGATCTTTTCCAAGATTGATTTAATCCGAGGCTACCATCAAATCCAGGTCCACCCAGAGGACATCGCGAAAACAGCCATTATCATCCCATTCGGCTTATTTGAGTTTTTAAGGACGCCTTTTGGACTGAAAAATGTAGTCCAAACATTCCAACGAGTAATCGACGCAGTGGACAAGAACCTTAGATGATATCCTAATTGCCAGCCACAACCAGGCTGAGCATGCCACTCATTTAAGACTACTGTGCAATAGACTGAGTGAATATGGACTATCAATCCAGCTAAATGCAAATTTGGAAAAGAGGTAATCAACTTCCTGGGCCACCGCATTGACGTATACTGTGCTAGGCCACTACCCAAAAAGGTAGAGGCCATTAAATCCTTCCCACAGTCTACGAAAGTTAAAGGCCTTCAGAAATTCACAGGGATGATTAATTTTTAGCATAGATTCATACCAGCAGCAGCCCACATCATGCGTCCCCTTTTCTCTCTATTGTCAGGCACCCAAAAAGATCTCAAATGGAATGCAGAAGCCTTTAGCAAATGCCACAAGCAGAGGCACCCACAGCCCTCATGGTTGATGCCTCCAATACGGCAGTCAGAGGAGTATTTGAACAATTAATTGATGGACACTAGAGACCTCTAGCTTTCTTCAGTAAATACCTGCGGCCACCCGAAATACAATACAGTGCATTCGACAGGGAACTGCTGGCACTGTATCTGGAAGGAAGGAGATTCAAAATGTTTACTGACAACAAACCACTCACTTATGTTTTCAAAAATCTCTCCGACCCTTGGTCGGCCAGACAACAGCATCACCTTTCTTATGTCTCAGAATTTACCACAGACATCAAACATATTGCTGGTAAGGTGAATGTCGTGGCAGATGCCTGTCTCGCCCAAATGTGTTGGCTGTCCATAACTCTCTGGGCATCAATTACAAGGACCTGGCTGAGACACAGTACTCTGATCCTGACATTGCAGCCTACAGAATGGCTATAACCGGCCACCCCATCAAGGACGTTCCCTTCAGAACAGGACATACAACTTTACTCTGTGACACCTCGACCGGTAAGTCCCATCCCATTATCCCCATCGCATGGAGGAGGTAGATATTCAAATCCATACACAATTTAGCCCATCCTACCATCAAGACCATGGTCAAGATGGTGGCCAATCGTTGCGCCTGGCACGGCCTTCGTAAACAGGTCATGAATTGGGTCAGAATGAGCACAACTTGCCAACCTTCGAAAGTCCAGACACATATTAAAGCCCCACTCTAAACCTTTGAACCTCCGCGGCGCAGTTTTAGCCATATTCATATTGATATAGTGGGCCCCTTACCAGTCTTCCGAGGCACTTGTTACTTACTCACTATAGTAGACAGGTCGGAAGCTGTTCCCCTACCCGAAATATCCACTGAAACATGTTCCAGGGCACTCCTCAACACTTGGGTGGCACGTTTCATTTTTTATCCCTTTTAGGTAAACCATATGAACCTTGTTGCTGCGCTAACATAGGAGAAATTTAATTGTGTTTCTCTATGAGTGATAATATATTGTCTTGTCCACCATGGCTTGCGACTGGTTGATTTGTTATGAGTGGAACTGGCTGAAGTTGAACTGACGCCATAGATGTAGGACCTTGGTATGTAAATGATGGCATTGATGGGGTTCCTTGGTATGTCTGTGATTACATTAGTGGAGATCCTTGACTTGTCACTGGTTCTTTAGCAACACGAAGAGTCATCAATTGTTGAGAATGATCAACTCGCATGGTTAAACCTGGTTGAAATGCTCTTCTTTCGGGAAGATTCATATATTGTGTGCTCAGAAGGGATTGAATGTTGCTAACACTTTCCACAGGGTTAATCATTGTTATTTGTGCTCTAGCAGCATCGCCCATGGCTCCTTGCTCGAGTAGACTCATTTCTTGTGGCTGTGATACACATTGACCTACTTGAATGTTAGATGATACGCCTTTGGATATTTCCCTTTGAGTGATAGATCTTGCAGAAGCCTGAGCTAAGGCTTTCACTTTGGCCATATTCATAGCATGTTGTTCCTCAAGCTCTAGTTTTTTCTTTTCTCTCTTCAATAATCTTTTTTGTTCTTCTTGCTGAATCTTCATTTCAGCTTCCATATCTTCTAAAGCATTTCTTTTCTCAAACAACTCACATTGTGTTTCGATAGTAGCCAAATCTGCCTGTGCCATAGGTATACTTGCTCTAGATGACTTTGATGACTTTGAAGATCTTCCTCTGCTCATAAACTTGGAAATACTATCATAAGAACACACATCTGAACATTCAGACACCTCTGATTGAGTCTCTATCTTCAGCATTTCGCTTGGTACAGCATCAGTGGGGCTTTGTATCATACATTCATCTGTTCTAGTTCCACTAACCTCTAAGTTAACAAATGGGGCCTGCAGTGCCTTATCAGTCCTCTTCTTGCTTGGTAGTTGAAGCTCCTTCTTCATTGGTGGCTAGCTCCATCTCCTGCCAAGTGTTGTCAGTCCGTTTTGTTGGCTCAATTCATGATCAAACAGTTCTTTGAGAAGAGCTGCTTGCGCGAGGTCTTTAGCCTGATGAGACTTCTCCTTCTCCACCTTGGATTCTTCACACTGCAGCCTGTCTTCTTGCCTGGCTTATCTGGTTCCTCGGAACTGTAAACTTGCATGGTCCCTTTAAGAGGATTCCTTGACTGGCTCTGGTTCTGTAGTATTTCACAAACTGGCTTACATATTTCATGTTTTCAAAACATTTCCTAGGCTTCCTGCCAATTCTGCAAACCAGAGCTCTTTATCTTGGCTTCAAGGTCAACAGGTGTCCTGCGAGGTATATGTTCAATTCAAACTGTGCAATCAGACATTTAGCTGGTAGACATTTTCTAACTGAGGCTGTTTTTCTTGTTAAAGCTTAAATGCTTTTCCATTTTAACAACTTGAGTTCTTTCAGCCTTTCTTCCAAACAAAGTTCATAATTTTACATTTCTTTGAATAACTAATGTAGATGACACTTTCTATTTTCTGTTATTTCCCAATTTCAACATGTCATCTTCAAAGTAATGTAAGCACCGATATTCTGAATTACTCTCTTCATATTCAAATAAATCAAACTTTGTAGTTGCAGCTGTAAGTAGCTTTAATTCTTTGCTATAAACCTATAATATTTTGCATAATTTTGCATCAAGATTTTCATAACGATGAATTAACAGTGTTTAATTATTTTAAGCCATAACGATATCAAACAACAAGAAATGATTAACATGAAATAAGATGATTAAACCAAATTTTTTAAAAAGTATTTCAATCTCACATATTACATGATCTCATTCTCTGAAGAATGAGAAACAAAACTCTCGCTTAACCCAGATATTACAACATATGATGTCATAGTAACTATGGTAATACTACAAAAACAATTTATCCTTAAAGGGATGGTCATAAAATTAACTAAGAAATGAAAACACAAGGATTTAACCTTTACCGCCATCCTTGCCTCAGATGATGAGAGTGATTTTGAATGGTGCTAATTGTGTTGTTGTTTTCAATAAAAATCTCAATGAAAATCTGTGTCAGTTGTTTTTTTTTAGTTTTTCAAGGGTCGACTTATACACCAGATCAGCACAGATTGGATTTTGAGCTGAATTTAAGGGCTCAAAAGTATATCCGGCATATAAGTCAACCCTCATTTTTTGATTTTTTTTTTGGTTTCATGACTCAACTTATATGCCGAAATGTAATGCGTGCGAGGTAGGGAACGTTTGGATTGAAGAGTAAGTTTGCATAGTTCAGCACAACATTATGGGCCAAAGAGCCTGAATTGTGCTTTAATGTTCCATGCCCGATGTTTGTTGATAACATCTCTAGAAAAGAAAAACATTACAGAATTTAAAATGCCATGAAGATTGTTAGAGGAGAAATATATTTCATTGTTGTGATATCAAAAGTGGATTTTCACCTAATTAGAAATGGGAAAATTCATGTAGCAACTCCAATCAAGAGCTTTAATGTATCAAGAGGTGTAAATAATCAGGAAAATGCTCCCTCAAATGCATTGAATTAACTAACCTGAGAGTGCTCCCTTCCAATACAAATAAAATTCACAATTGCTCAGTTTAAACTGTTCTGGACATCTCAATTTCTGACAATGACCCCTTTGGTAGTTGGCCATTTGTTGAATGTAAAGTATAAAAATGCTATATCCCATGACAAATTTACAAACACAATTGTAAAATGCAGGTATTTATGGGTGAAGATATTAATCTATACAGTACCCATTAAAACTTGAATTAAGCAGTGGTTTCAGAAATGGCCATTTGTTTATACTTATGAAGCCAGTGGCTGACTATGCTCCAAACAACGAAGGCCAGTCTAAATTTGCAAAACATTGAACATTTCAGCATACTACAGGCCCTTCGACCCATGATCTGGCTACATTTGCAGATATACCAGCTGGAAGAAAAAGAGCATATCAGACAGAGAAAGGAAATAAATGTTAATAAAGATTTTTCTGATTCTGGATTTGTCGTCAGAGCGTACGTACATGACATCACATACAACCCTGAGATTAATTTTTTCTGTGGGCAAAGCAGAATCGATCATTTATTGGAAATGCAAAAAACACTATAAACAACATACACATTGAAACAAGTAAAGAAATGTAAATAAATGTAAACAAGCTGACTGTGCAATACAGAGATTTTTTTTTAAATCAATAAAAGTGCAAAAGTAAGAGTCCTTAAATGAGTCCCTGATTGACTTTGCTGTTGAGGAGTCTGACGGTGGAGGGGTAGTAGCCGTTCCTGAACCTGGTGGTGTGAGCCTTGTGGCGCTTATACCTCTACTTGATGGTAGCAGCGAGAAAAGGATGTGTGCTGGGTGGTGTGGATCCTGGAGGATTGCTGCTGCTCTCTAACACTAGCGTTCCTTGTAGAATTTTTTGATGGTGGGGAAGGTTTTGCCTGTGTCCTGAGCTGTGTCCACCACGATTTGGAGGGCTTTAAACTCAGTGGTATTGCTGTCCCCATACCAGCCCGTGATATAGCCAGTCAGCTGTAGAAATTTACCAGGGTTTCTAATGTCATATCAAACCTCCCCAAACTCCTGATAAAGTAGAGACAACATATGCATGTCAATTTATAGCAAATGTATTTCTAAATAAGGACACGTCTTTGGACACTTCCTATTTGGATTTTAATGACAATCCAAAAACTTCCTGGGCATTTTTATTGTTATCGATATGTACTATGCCCTCCACAATGTTTGGGACAAAGACACATTTTTTTCCTTTATTTGCCCCTGTGCTCCAGTTTTAAATTTGTAATCAAACTATTCTTCTTCTTTGGCTTGGCTTCGCGGACGAAGATTTATGGAGGGGGTAAATGTCCACGTCAGCTGCAGGCTCGTTTGTGGCTGACAAGTCCGATGCGGGACAGGCAGACACGGTTGCAGCGGTTGCAGGGGAAAATTGGTTGGTTGGGGTTGGGTTTTTCCTCCTTTGCCTTTTGTCAGTGAGGTGGGCTCTGTGGTCTTCTTCAAAGAAGGTTGCTGTCCGCCAAACTGTGAGGCGCCAAGATGCACGGTTTGAGGCGATATCAGCCCACTGGCGGTGGTCAATGTGGCAGGCACCAAGAGATTTCTTTAGGCAGTCCTTGTACCTTTTCTTTGGTGCACCTCTGTCACGGTGGCCAGTGGAGAGCTTGCCATATAACACGATCTTGGGAAGGCGATGGTCCTCCATTCTGGAGACGTGACCCACCCAGCGCAGCTGGATCTTCAGCAGTGTGGACTTGATGCTGTCGACCTCTGCCATCTCGAGTACTTCGACGTTAGGGATGAAAGCGCTCCAATGAATGTCCCCCCCACATCTCCATTAGGCACACAAAACTCAAAACGGTCAACCAGTTTACCTATCTCGGCTGCACCATTTCATCAGATGCAAGGATCGACAACGAGATAGACAACAGACTCGCCAAGGCAAATAGCGCCTTTGGAAGACTACACAAAAGAGTCTGGAAAAACAACCAACTGAAAAACCTCACAAAGATAAGCGTATACAGAGCCGTTGTCATACCTACACTCCTGTTCGGCTCCGAATCATGGGTCCTCTACCGGCACCACCTACGGCTCCTAGAACGCTTCCACCAGCGTTGTCTCCGCTCCATCCTCAACAATCAAACTATTAACATGTGATTAAAGTACACATCCAGATTTTATTCCAGGTTATTTCAAAACATTTTAGTTTGACCATGTAGAAAATACAGCACTTTTTATACATAGTTCCCCCCATTTCAGGACACCATAATATTTGGAGAATTTGGCTTCACAGGCGTTTGTGAGTACTCAAGTATGTATAATTGCTTCTTAGTGCAGGTATCAGAGAGCTTTTGATCTCCTTTAGATTCTCTAGTTGCCATTTTTCAACATGAGGACCAGAGTTGCGCCAATAAGTCAAAGAAGCCATTATGAGGCTAAAAAACAAGAATAAAACAGTAAGAGACATTGCTCAAACTTTATATTACCAAAATCAATGGTTTGTAACATCATTAAGAAGAAGAAACGTAACGGTGTGGATGTGTCAATGACTGCTGTCCAAAGAAGACATCATGAGCAGAAATGCAGAGGCTACACTGAAAGATGCAAACCACGAGTTAACCACAGAAACAGGATGACCAGATACCAGTTTGCCAATACTTTTTTTTAAAAGAACCTGCAGAATTCTTGATAAACATCTTGAGGATAGATGAGCCCAAAATTAATCTGTTTCAAAGTCATGGCAAAAGTGTGGAGATGTAAAGGAACTGCCAAAGTTTCAAAGCATACCACCTGATCTGTGAAACATGGTGGCAGAGTGTTATGGCCTAGGCATGTACAGCTGGCGTGGGTACTGGTGCACTTATCTTCATCGATGATGTGACTGTTGAGGTTAAAATGAATTCTGAGGTGTACATAAACATCCTATCTGCTCAAGTTTGAGCAAATACCTCCAAACTCATTGGATGATGCTTCAACCTACAGCAAGACAGTGATCCCAAACATACTGCTAAAGCAACAAAGGAGCTTTTCAAAGCTAAAAACTGGAAAATTCTTGAATGGCCAAATCAGTCATCGGATCTAAATCCAACTGACCATGCCTTCCATGTAACTTAAGGGGACAAGCCCCCGAAAAAAGCAGGAACTGAAGATGGCTGCAGAGCATTATCGGAGAAGATACTTAGTACCTGGTGATGTCTCTGAATCACAGACCTCAAGCAATCATTGAATGCAAGGGATATGCTACAAATTTGTGTTCAGTACTATTTTAATATACATTCTATTGTTATGTCCCAAAAATTATGCTGTCCTGAAATGAGAGGACTATGTATCAAAAGTGCTGTAATTTCTACATGGTCAAACCAAAATGTATAAAATAATGTTTAATAAAATCTGGAATGTGCACTTTAATCACATGTGAATAATTTGATTACAAATTTAAAACTGTGGAGCACAGGGGCAAATAAAGGAAAAATATGTGTAATTGTACCAAACAATATGGAGGGCATTCTATATTCAAAACATCCTACTGTACTCCCATTCTCTGATTTGCTGCTCTGGTTTTTGAACAATCTGTACCATTTGACATGTGTCAAAATGAAGTAATACGCGTTGAATAATCCAGGAGCAAGTTTGATTGCAAGACTGCTGTTTCACTTATACAGCTTAACTTTGTCCTCGGCTACAGTGAAAAGAAATGGGATTTGGACAGGACTGATCAAAGTAAGTTATCAGTCCAAGTCACACAAGATTATGAATGCAAAGAAAATTGTTTTTCTTCGACATTAAGAAAATGAAAGAGAGTCTCAGAGCCATTTAGTCAGAACTGATTCAGTCTGACCTGCAGAGTATTTCCTGTTTATGTAATATCATAAAATATACTCCCAAAGAAACAAATTATATCATTTTTAAATTGTATACATTGAATCAAACCCTATCAAAGAGAGAAATGAAAAATTCTATAACAAATTTAACAAAAGGTCAGGATTTACTAAATTAAAACCAATAAATTAATATCTTAAATATTGAATGAGTGAGGTAGGATTAAAAGATTGCACAGAATAAGTTAAAACAGAAGGCTGTATCAACAACCTTGATTTAAACACATTAGTGACCAGAATTTAGAAGGACTTACAGTGTGACATTGTTAGTGCAGAAGCATGACACAAGGGAGTTATTAAGATCCACTGGCCAAGGGAGGATCCAGACAAATTAAAAAAAAAGTTGCTAGGGAAAGAGGATAATTGAATGCTAGAGGTGAGAGAGAGTTCAGCTAAGATATGACAGGCTATTCCTTCTATTCAGCTCAGGTGTTCATGAGGTGTTGAAACAGCATCCGAATATGGAAGCAATGATCAACCCTGGAGCTGTTTTGGTCATCATGTCAGGAGAGAAGACTGCATCTTTTGCCAATATAAATCCATTGTAATATCTTCACAAAGGTGCACGGAAGATTTCTTGTCATCAGAACTCAGCCAAACCAAAAAAAAAATATCCAACATGGCAAATATCTCTTTTATCACTTTGAATTCATAAAATTCACAATTTGGTTAATTTCAGAAACTTCAGCAAAACCTCCAAGAAATCAACAATTTTTGAGTAAAATAGACCAGATTATACTGATCCCGCTCCTCTGAGAATGGAACTGCATCCCAGTTTCTAAACTGACTTGAATTCAGCTTGGAAAAAGCCACATGGGCCTCTCAACCCTGGGGTCTGCATGATAATTCTTACCGGCAATGCAATGTAGGTACAGCTCCACTGGAAGAGCATGACCGAAGGCAAGACTGAGGTGGTACCTTCAGCTCAAAGAAGTTACTTACTGGTTTAACTGACTTGGAAGTTGCAATTGAAATCAATAGAATATCTGATCTGTACCAGGCCTAATGGAATTCAATTGGCAATTCCCTAGCAGAATGCTGAGGAATCCTTTCAAGATGACCAGATGTCTGCACTGAGAAGACTGGGAATTCCTTCAGTAGCCGTTCAATTCAAACATCTGGAAAACTTCCTGAGCACAGATTTAAATTACAGAGGTCCAAGGTTATCGGTCAGGGTGCGGTCAGATGGTTGAAGGGATTTTAAAATTCTCCTCCCTTTAAGAAGCATTTGGGTGAGTGCTCAATGTGCTGTAACTTACAAGATGGGAAGATGGGATCAAGAGCTGAGAAGCAGAATCTTTGGGCATGCTTTCATAGAACCTCCTTCTATACTTAGATTTTATGTTGCTATGGGTTTTACTTATACAAAAAATACCATTTTAGTATTTTATTTGAAAGTGCAGCAGCCCACTGCCACAGCAATCAGCCGGTGCTCCGAGCGGCGAGCGCAACCAGACCGTGTGGCAGCACTGGCCCCAGCAAATGAACCGGTGGATGAATGGCAAGGGCAGCCCAAGAATCAGCAACCCCAAAATGGTGCTGGCCCCACTGCACAGCCGACAGACAGGCACAGCACGTGGGGAAGAAGGATTGTTATGTAGGAATATACCCGCGCATGGGGAAACCCACTTTTGTTATGCGGGCCATTGCATCAGTAAAGGGGGAAACGGCAGGAATGTGAACAGTATAAAAGTCAGGCTTAAGCCCCCAATAAAACAGAGCTATACCCGACTACACTCGTGTGTGTGTCCTTCTTCCAAGTAGTGCATGGCTGCAATTGGTGACTGCAGTGAACTGAGATTCACTGGTAGTGTGTTGTGATGATGGTGGGCTCCACCTTCATCAACTCACAAATAATCCTGGTTTCCCACCTAAACTCCAAAGACTACTATGAAACCCTATCCATTGTTATAAGCTAATAAAAGGATTTGTTCTCCCTCCAGTTGTGAGAACTTTTATTCGCACTACAATGACCCGACGGTTTAGATGGCATCTACCGTAAATATTCGTGTATAATGAGAAAAAATTCCCCCTTTTTCCCCTCAAAAATAGGGGGGTCGCATTATACACGAGATTTTAAAAAATTTAAATTCTGCAGGCGGGCGGGCAAGCGGTAGTCGGCAGCGCAACTCGGGCGGCCAGCAGGGTGGCGGGGGCAAACGGTAGTCGGCAGCGTGGCTTGGGTGGCCGGCCTGGCGGGCAGGCAAGAGGTAGTCGGCATCGTGACTCAGGTGGCCGGGCGGGCAGGCGAGTGGGCGAGCGGAGAGATGCAAGCATGACTCAGGAGGTCGGGTGGGCGGGTGAGCAGAGAGACATGAGCGCGATTCAGGGGGCTGGGCAGGCAGGCAGGCAGAGAGACAGAAGCGTGACTCAGGAGGCTAGGCAGGTGGGCAAGCGGAGAGACGCGAGTGCGACTCAGGAGGCCGGGAGGGCAGGCGAGCGGAGAGACCCCAATGCGACTCAGGTGACCGGGCGGGCAACCGTAGAGATGCGTGCACGACTCAGAAGGCTGGGCGGGCGGGCAAGCAGGCGACCAGAGAGACGCGAGCGTGACTCAGGCGGGTGAGGGGAGGGGGGGTCGCATTATACACAGGGGTACATTTTTAACCCATTTTTCCCCTCAAAAATGGGGGGGGGGGTCGCATTATACACGGAACACATTGTACATGAATATTTACAAGTGTAAGCCCAGCCAGCAGTAGTCGATGCAGTCACCCTCAAGCTGCCAACCTTCTGGACCAATCAGACATGTGTGTGGTTTGACCAAGCTGAGGTATAGTTTCAGATCCGGCAGATCACAGCAGAGTCCACCCAGTGCTACCAAGTGGTGAGTGCCATGGACCAGGACACGGAGAATCCAGTGGCCAACTTCATCCAGGCACCTACACCACCTTCAAGGACTTACTAATCGAGACCTTCGGGCTCTCATGGCACAAGAGAGGGGCACATCTGCTCCTCTTGGAAGGCTAGGGGACAGGCCCCCGTCAGTTCTCATGAATGAGATGTTGGCCCTCCTTCGAAAGCGTGAGCCCTGCATCATGTTTGAACAAGCATTCCTGGAGAAACTGCCTGAGGACATCCAACTGCACCTGGCGGATGCTGACTTCACCAACCCCTGGAAAGTCGCAGCACAATTGGACATTCTGTGAAAACAGAAAAGCGAATGCTCGGCATCCATGGGCTCGTTGCCAAACCGCACAGCCAGAACCGTCCAGACCCCCCGAGGGAAAAGCAGCCCCACAGATGAGGTGATCCCAATGACCAGTGGTGCTTCTACCACAAAAGATGGGGTTCCAGAGCCCGACAATGCAGGGAAATACGAGGGGCAGGCGTCAGTAATGCCCATGACATTAGGCCAACAAGATAGCCTCTTGTATGTGTGAGATCACAAATATGGGCGGTGATTCCTCATGGACACTGGAGCAGAGGGCAGCGACCTTCCCCCATCAAGACATCAGGAGGGGGCAAGCTGGCCCTATGCTGAGGGCTGCCAACAACAGCACGATCAGGACCTATGACACATGCAAAGTCCAACTGCAGTTGGGAGGCAGCCTCTTCTTGTGGGTGCTCACGCTGGCCGCAGTGAAACAGCCACTCCTCGGGGCAGACTTCCTGCACACCCATATCCTGCTCATGGACCTCAGTATTCTACCTGGACTCCGTGGAGTGATCCATGGACGAGTAGACCAAGGTCTTGGCTGAGTTCCCGGCAGTGCTCACCCCCAATTCACAATGGCGAAACCTCAGAACAGATTACAATATCACATCCTCACCCAAGGCCCACAGCTCTATGCACGAGCAAGACATCTTCCTCCAGAGAAGCTCCAGCTGGTGAAAGAGGAATTCAAGAAACTAGAAGAGCTTGGAATAGTACGGTAGTCGGACAGCCCATGGACTTCTCCCCTGCACAAGCTGTCCAAAGCCACTGTGGGTTTGAGACCGTGCGATGAATAACGTTGTCTCAACAAGGCCACAACTCCTGATCGATAGCCTATGCCACACATCCAGGACTTTGCAGCCAACTTGCACAGGGCAAAGATCTTCTCAAAAGTAGACCTCATGCAGATTCCGGTCCACCCAGATGATATCCCCAAGTCTGCCATCATCACCCTGTTCAAATTCTTGTGACTGCATTCAGATTGAAGAACGCCACACAGATATTCCAGTGGTTAATGGATGTGGTGGGCCAAGACCTGGAAAGCACCTTCATCTACTTGGACAACATCCTCGTGGTGAGCAGGAACTGGCAAGAATACTTAACACAACTTCGCAACCTCTACACCAGCTGAGCGAATTCAGACTGATAATTAACCCAGCCAAATGGCAGTTTGGGTTGGAGACCATCAACTTCCTGGGCCATAGGATAACCAAGGAAGTGGCCACACCACTGCCCAGCAAGCTGGAGGCCATCAGGAGGTTTTCTAGGCACAACACGACCAGGAGACTACAGGGGATGATCAACTTCTACTACAGGTTCATTCCCTCAGCTGCCTGGATCAGACAGTCCTTGTTCACCCAGATAGCGGGCAAGGCAAAGGACATAACATGGGACGAGGTGTCAGCAGATGTCTTCGTAAAGGCCAAGGAAGCCTTGGCAGGTGCTGCTCTCATAGCACACCTCAGGGCAGATGCTCCAATGGCCCTGACAGTGGATGCCTCAGGAACGGTGTTTGGCAGAGTTCTGGAGCAGCAGATCGAAGGAAGTTGGTGAATGCTGGCTTTCTTCAGCAAATATCTACGACCTCCGGAACTGAAGTACAGTTCTTTTGACAGAGAGCTACTGGTGCTGTACTTGGCCATCTGCAACTGGGTACTTCCTTGAGGGCAGGACTTTTATGGCCTTCACAGACCACAATCCCCTGACCTTTGCTTTTGCCAAGATCTCAGACCCCTGGTCAGCCCGCCAGAAAAGACACCTGTCCTACATCTCGGAATATACCACAGATGTAAGGCACATTTCCAGCAAGGACAACATGATGGCCAATACGCTGTTCAGAGTATCCATGCGCTAATAAAGGCAGTGGATTTCGTAGCACTAGCGAAGGCGCAGCAAGATGACATGGAGATGCCTCAGTACAGGATTGCCATATTGGGACTGCAGCTCCAGGACATCCCTGTTGGCGCAGGTAATACCACCCTCCTGTGCAACATGGCCAGCAACCAGGTCAGACCTATCATCCCAGCAGCTTGGAAATGGCAGGTTTTTTATTCCATCCATGGGCTGGCTCACCCATCCATCAGAACCATGGTCCGACTGGTGGCCAGAAAATACGTGTGACATGGACTATGAAATCAGGTCAGCAGGTGGGTGAAGGCGTGCACAGTGTCAAACAGCTAAGGTGCAGCAGTATACCAAGACCCCACCACAGCACTTGGAGCCCGCAGAGCGAAGATTCAACCATGTCCACATGGACATAGTGGACCCCTACCAATACTTCAGGGATTCATGATGATTGACCACTTCACCAGTGGCTGGAAGCAGTCTACAATCTCATGCGCCAGAGCCCTCATCTCCTCCTGGGTGGCAGGGTTCGGGATACCATCCCACATTATGTCGGACAGAATAGTCCAGTTCACCTCCAGCCTGTGGTCTGACCTCGCCAGTCTGTGGGGCGCCCAGCTGCACCAAACAACGGCCTATCATCCACAATCAAATGGGTTAGTAGAGAACTTCCACAGGCAACTTAAGGCTGCTCTCATGACCAGGCTACAAAGACAAGCTACCATGGGCACTGCTGGGGATCTGCACAGCATCCAAGGAGGACCCCAACGCCTCTTCAGCCAAACTCATCTAAGGAGCTCCACTGGTGGATCTGTGGGAATTCGTACCTTCGCCAGGCAGACAGCAGGATGACAGGGCAGCCCTCCTCCATAAACTAAGGAAAGTCAGAAACCTGGCCCCAACTCCACCTGCCAGGCATGGACACATGAGGTCCAAAATATCCAAAGACCTGCAAGAGTGTGAGCATGTTTTCATTCACAGTGCTCCACACTGTCCAACGCTGCAGAGGCTGTACGAGGTCCGTTCCAGGACATCCGAAACAATGGAGCCACGTTAAAGCTGGAGGTCAGAGGCAAGACAGAAGTCCTCACCATAAACAAGTTAAAGCTGGCACGCTTGGACCCGACGTGCCCAACCAAGATGCCACCACCATGCAAAAGAGGTAGGCCACCAAATTCTGCAGACTCTGCCTCCATTGCAACAAGGACAATAACGCTGGTTCTGGGGGTGTGGGGGGGGGGGTTCACGTAGCAGCCTGCTGCTGCGGCAATCGGGCCGGTGCTCGAGCGGCAAGCGCAACCAAAAACCAGTAGACCACACAGCAGCACTGGCCCCGGCAAGCGAACCAGCGGACAAATGGCTAGGCCAGCCTAAGGGCTAGTGACCCCAAAATGGAGCTGGCCCCGCTGCAAAGCCAACTGCCAGGGACAACACGCGGGGAAAATGGGATTGTTAAGTAGGAATGTACCTGCGCGCGGGGAAACCTGTTTTTGTTATGTGGGCAGTTGCGTCAGTAAAGGGGGGAAAGGCAGGAATGCGAACAGTATAAAAGTTGGGCTTGAGCCCCCATTAAAGCAGAGCTATACCCAACTACACTCGTGTCTGTGTCTTTCTTCCAAGTAGCGCACAGCTACAAAAGCATATATTTCTTTCTGAAATTTCTGTCATAATTGAGAGGCTATATATAGCGTACTTTTACAAAATTCAACACCACAAATCTGTGAAAAAGTCACAAAGACAGACAGTCCATAGTTAACCTGCTGGCAGCAAAAGTTGGCATTAGAGTTGTCATACCTTGAGTGTTTGGTGCTGATTTGGTTCTAATGTGGGAGATAATGCATAACACATTACATGTAGCACATTGAGATGGGTACTGATACAGAACGGAGAGATCAAGGTGACAATAATATCTTACGCTAGCATATTTAGCAGCATATTTAAGATTGGTCTCCAAGGTGATGTGCTAAGATCATCAGGATTGACTAGACTCCCAAGAACTGGTAACTAAACAAGCACTGGGTGATATGCTTCAAACCTGACCTCCAGTGCCATCTGCGTGGTGTTTGCACATTCGTCCTGTGATTGTATAAGTTTCCTCTGGCTGCTCTGGCTTCCTCTGACATTCCAAAAATGTGTGGGTTGATGGGTTAATTAGCAAATTGTGGAGATGGGTGACCGAATTTGAAGGGTTTGCGAAGGGGGTGGGGGTAGGGTATATTCCTGGAAATAGGGTATTGGGAAAATTAGTGGAGAATGGAATCACTAAGCCAAATAGATTGATGGACAAAATGGCCTCCTTCAATGTCCATTAGAAATATGAAAACAAAATACAAACCCACTAGCTGGCTCTCAGCTTTTTTCTCTTTGCTTCTGAAAGTCATATTGCATAAAACTATCTGTCAAGCTGATCCCCATTTATGACATATACTTACTTAATTGAATCCTACATCATGAAACAACTATGTCTGCGTTCTGACTTGGCAGCAATCTGAAGATTGTCTTTAAGTCACTGGAGCATTTTCCAGGAAGCTAATATTTAAGATATACTTAGCATTTTAGAGGGAAACATTTTTCATTGAGATTGCAATCCTATTTTTGCTTGCAATTAATTGCATTATTTATCAAAAAGCATATTGTGGATTTTAGGAAAGAGAGACCATAGGACCATGCACCTGTCTACCTTGATGGGACAGAGGTAGAGAGGGTTAGAACCTTGATGTTCTAAAAATCTCTCCTGAAGCCAACACATTGAGGCAACCATGATGAAGATACACCAATTCCTCAACTTTCTAAGAAGTCTGGGGAGATTTCGCATGTTATCAAATACTCCATCAAACTTCTACAGGTGCCACACCCATGGCTGAGTGCCCAGCAGATCAGAAGGTTGGAGAAATTAGTTAACGTTGCCAAGTCCATCACAGGTTCTGACCTCCTATACATTGAAGACATCTGTGTAGGCACTCCCCAAAGAAGGCAGCCAACATCATGAAGGACCCTCATCACTGGTCACAACTTCTGCTCACTGCCACTTTCAGGAAGAAGGCATAGAAGCCTAATTCTAGAACCTTTAGGTTCAAGTACAGTCCTTTTTTTAAATGGCTCTTGAACCTCCCCTAAATTACTCCAGGAACCTGTCTGCATTATTGAAATGCTATTTTTTTCTTGTACTAACAAAAACTGTGAATACTTATTTATGTATCTATCTGTTATATTTTATAATATTTTTCTGTACTGGGGGAACATCATATTTAATTGGTATATCTTGGCTTCAACAAGGAAGAATTCTGGTCCATATGTATTTTGTACTTGTGTTTGTGACAATAAAAAATATTATAATTTATACAGTCACAGCATGAAGTTAAGTCCTTATACTTATGAGAATCCTCGGCACTTTCAAAGTTCAAATATATTGTCAGTCCTGTTACAAGCCCAGAGAACCCCAAAACCCAGCAGCAATAGATATTCACCACGCCAAATGTTAACTTGTTTTTAATTATCTTTAAACATGAAAATAGAATCACACTTTAACTTATCTCTATTGACTTACTTAACCTAACTTAATCCCCTTCTAATTCTAAGTAATATGTGTGTAAGTTCAGAAAAATTATTTGGTTCACAGTTCAATCTCACTTCTCATTCCTCCAAGTTCACTGGTTGCAAGCAATTCTTATACTGAGCGCAGAATGTAACATTTATAAAGTTCAACAGGCTTTGGTGCTTGAAAGGTAAATGGTTACCGCTCAGGAAGGTTCTTGTCGGCTTTCAGAGAGAGATTTGTTGTTCCAGAACATCCACAACTGATGTACTTCCATCACCCACTCCAGTGTCTTGCTGACGAACTTTCCCCTTCAGGGTTCTCCAGAGGATAACCTTTCAGTACACCATTGAGTTCCTTTTAGTTTCTCCTATTCCAAGTGAAACATTAGACAGCTAGTCATCTCCTCTTGAATGAACCACAAGGGCTTTGACCAGGCCATCTTACAACTGGGCTTTTCACAACAATCCATTAGTGAAGTCTCTTGAGGATTCTTCAAAGCTCTTGCAAAAGAGGCCCCGATATGTCTAGCATGGGGCAGAGCTCCAGTATTTTAAATAAGATCTGTTTTAAAGTGTTTGTATGTGACCTACTCTAACAAACCTTTCCCAAATTATCTCCCAAAAACATATCTATATATATCTATATACTGTCAGAGTATATACATGACATGATATACAAACCTGAGATTCTTTTTACTGCAGGCGAGGCACCTCATCATTGTTGATGTGATTGCCACTGGTCAGTAGTCAATTAGGCAGGTTACCACACACTTCTTTGGCACCAGTACGATTGAGGTCTGTTTGAAACATGTGGCTACATGTATAAGTGAATACCTTGGTAAACTGGTCACCACAGGTTTTTGGTACTTGACCAGGTACTCCATACGGACCGGATGCTTTCCTTCGATTCATTCTTCGGAAGGCAGCCTGCACATCTTCTTCAGATACTGACAGTAGAGGATCATCAGAGGATATGTGATGTATATTGTTCTTCCTTGTTGTCAAATTGCACATAGAAGGCATTAAACTCCTCTGGGAGTGCCGCTTTGCTGATTCCTACTGCACCAGATTTGGTTTTGCAAATAGGTTGTGTTGTTTAAGCCCTGCCACAGCTATCAGGTATCCTTCATTATTTCCATTCCCATCCGGAATTTCCACCGCCGAGGAAATGGCTTTCCATAGGTCGCACCTGCTCCTTGTGTAATGCTCTAGATCGCTGGACTTAAATGACTGTCCACTCTTTACCCACTACCCTGCAATTTCCAATTTGATACCTAATTTCCTTTCAAACATTACAACCAAACGTGCCTCCACTATCCATCCAACCAATGCACTCCAGATTTTTTTTAAGCAGTCTCTCTTCAAATGCCACCTTCAACAAGTAGTAAATATAAACCCCACAGGTTCTTCTATTCCTGCATCTTTGTTATGTCAAAATTAATTTTAATTCCCTAATAGTAGTCACTTAGTATGATTATAGCCAAGGTTTAAACTGATATAAAAAACGAGGAGTCAATTTCAAGATGCAATAAGTAAATTCAGAACAACTGTGAACAAATATCTTACATGTTTAGCCTGATGTAAATCTGTATTGCTTATATTGATTACTACCAGACATAGCAGATTTCTGTCAGACAGTTGTAGATTCAATCCTCCTTCTCAAATAACAGGATTATAATTTTTGTTGTCGTTTGCACTGAGATCTCTTATAAAAGAGCAAGTCGATGGAAATTTATATTAATTAGAATGATATAGCAGGAGCCCCACGTGAACAACAGAATCGCACCCAGCCACAACAGTTTAGCAAGCGCGTTACCAGAGCACATACCCTCCAACGATGTCCCAGTCCTCCAGCTACAAGCCAGGCACCAGCAATTAGGAAAAGCACGCGAATAAGAGCCCGCGTTTTTTATGGTACCCGACACGAGGCTGGAAAGTGACATCACTACCGCACCCCAGAAAGCTCAGCGTGAAACGCGCAGAGGGAACTATAAAAGCTGTGGTTAAGCACAATTAAGGTACTGATTCCTGACTCTACTGTCCCCAATGTCATTTATTGCCACTTGCGTAAGGTAGTGCCGTCAGATAGGCCATTACAATAGCATTGGTAGGAAGATAATGAAATTTTTACTCAAAGACGCAAAATATCTAATAAAAAATAAAACCACCAGAAAAAGTGAACTCCAAACAGGTCGTCATACTTGATCAACAGCTGAGTTCTTTAAAGGAGTAACAGGAAGAAAGGATAGGGATAATGCAGTTGAAAAAGCCTTTGACTTTATGGAATCACACTTTTAATGTTATATCTGATATTTTTCCTAAACTTAGGCAAGACATGATATCATATAACCATTGAAGATAAGTAGGAGGAGTGTTGTCTTCCCATTTCATCAAAATTACCCATCTAGCTACCAAGGAGGTAAAAGCTACAATTCACTTTTGAGCTGAAGTCAATAATATGTTTCCTTCTTGAGAAAAACCAAACAAAGCAATTAACGGGCATGGTTCAAAGTTGATCTTAAAAATCACTGATGGAGTATAAAAAATGTTTTTCCAAAAGTTTTCTAGATTAGAGCAAGCCCACAACATACATATCAATGAAGCCCTAAAGATTTTACACATCACATAATGGATCAGTATCAGAATAAAATCAAGATCATTTAAGTTTAGATATATCTTCTCTGTGCTCCACTTTGAATCACAACAAACAATACCAGGCACAGAAGGAGGACTCATTAATCAAATTAAGAGTTGTGCCCCAATCTTCATCTGAAAGTGATAAATTCCGATCAAGTTCTCAATCATTTTTGATCTTAATTAGTGAGGCAGTTCTTAAATCCATCAAATTGTTATAAATGATATTATGCCTCAATGAAAAATCTGTAAATCAAATACATCAAGAATGTTTGTTTCAAGAATTTGTGGGATATCAGCGAGCTTGGACTGAACAAAATGCCTAACTTGTAAAAAATGGCTACTGGATAATTTAAATTTTACCATCAATTGCTCCAGAGAAGCAAAATTATCTCAAATAAAAAGATCTTTAAAACTTTTAATACCTTGTATATACCACTCTTTATAACCTGTATCCAACAATGAAGGTTGAAACAGATCGTTAGATGTAATAGGACTGGCAAGGGAGAAATCATGAAATCCAAATACAATTCTAAATTGTACCCAAATTCTCAAATTGTGTCTCATTATCAGACTGTCTGTCAATGTAGAGAAGGAAAAGGTTAAAAATGACCCTAAAATTGCCAGCATAGATGTATTTTTAGAAAAATTAAATTCTATTTCTATCCAAGAAGGGTGGTCAACTAATTTATCAAAATATAACAATAGATGTGGATTGCATAATTTGCAAGTGACAATTCCCCATTCCTTTTAGTCTTTTAAAGATAAGCTTTATTTAAATGGGATTGTTTTCCTTGCTTTATGTATGAAGAAATAAATGAATCCAATGAGTCAAAAAAGGATTTAGGAATAAAGATTGGTAAAGATTGAAAAAGATATAAAAATGTAGGTTAAAGATTCATTTTAATCAAATTAATATGCCCAATCACAGTAATGGGACAAAGATGGCCATTCCAATAATAATAATTCAAACTGATTAAGTAATGTAGAATTTATTTTTCAATAAGTTTTTACACCTATTAATTGTAATTCCTAAATATCTAAATTGGTCCTTCACTATCTTGAAAGGGAAGTTGGAATATCTTCCAATAATTTTCATAAGATGTGGGGTCCATTCATGGATTAATACCACAGTTTAAAGATTTAAGGTGACTGGTTGCTCCAGAAATGCGCGGTCTCGTTTCTGGAGGTCGATATTCGATTCATAGGTTTAATATTTATATTGATTAATCTTGTTTAGAGGGAGGGATTTGATTATTTGGAATTTTTTTTTATTTTTCGTTTTAGGAAATTAGACAAAAATGTGCTTAACTAGAATTGTAAACATAGAACAAAACAGCATGGGATAGACCCTTCTCAAAAAGTACTAAACCCTCCCTCCCCCATAACTCGATTTTTCTTTCATCTATGTGTCTTTCCAGGAGTGTCTTAAATGCCCCTAATGTTTCAGCCTCCACCACCATCTCTGGCAAGGCATTCCAGGCACCCACAACTCTCTGTGTAAAAAACCTACCCCTGATGCTTCCCCTAAACTTCTCTCCCTTAACTTTGTATGTCCTCTAGTGTGTGCTGATCCTGCCCTTGGAAACAGGTGCTGGCTGTCCACCCTAACTATGCCTTTCATAATCTTGTAAACCGCTATCAAGTCTCCTCTCATCCTTCTTCATTCCAAAGAGAAAAGTCGCAGCTCTGCTAACTTTACCTCAAAAGACTTGTTTCCCAATCCAGATAACATCCTGGTAAATCTCCTTTGCACCCTCTCCATAGGTTCCATATCCTTCCGATAATGAGGTGACCAGAACAGAACAAAATACTTTAAGTGTGGTCCTTACCAAAGAATTTTAGAGTTGTAACATGACGTCTTCTCTCTTGAATTCAATGCCCCATTAGTGAATCCTAGCATCCCATCGGCTTTCTTAACTACCCTATCAATTTGTGCAACGACCTTAAGGGATGCATGGATTTGGGCCCCAGTACCTCTGTTCATCCACACTCTTAAGCAACTGACCAGTAACCCTGAACTCAGCCCTCTGGCTAGTCCTTCCAAAATGCATCACCTCACACTTATCTGGATTGAAATCCATCTACCACATTTCTGCTCAACTCTGCATCCTGTCTCTATCCTCTTGCACCTTTGACAACCCTCAGCACCTTCCACAACTCCTCCAACCTTTATGTCATCCACAAACTTTCTGACCCATCCTTCCACCTCTTCATCCAAGTCATTTATAAGAATCACAAAGAGCAGGGGTCCCAGAACAGATCCTTGTGGCACTCCACTAGTCACTGACCACCTGGCGGAATACTTTCCTTCAGCTACTACTCTCTGCTTTCTTCCTACAAGCCAATTTTTTTTATCCACACAGCCAAGGTTCCACTGATCACATGACTCATGACTTTCTGGATGAGTCTCTTGTGGGGGACCTTAAGAAATGCTTTGTAAAATCCATATAGACCACATCTACAGCCCTACCCTCATCAATTTCTTTTGTTACCTCCTCAAGAACTCAATTAGACTCATGAGGCTCAGCCTTCCCTTCTCAGAGCCATGCTGACTATCCTGGAGTAGATTGTACTTCTCCAAATGCTGATAGATCCTATCCTCACTATGATTGAGGACCTCTTCTCTTGTCAATACTGATGCAAAGTACTCATTTAGGACATACCCAACCTCCTCTGCTTCCAGGCACATGTTGCCTCCTTTATCCTTTAGTTCATTCTCATCATCCTTCTGTTCTTCACATATGCTTAGAACGCCTTGAGGTTCTCCTTAATTCTACATGCTGAGGCTTTATAATGACCCCTTCGAGCTCTTCCAAGACTTTCCTTAATCTCCTTCCTGGCTACCGTATACTTCTCATGAGACCTTCCTAATTCCTATATCTAATGATTGCTTCCTTCTTTCTCATGACTAGTTGTCTGACTTGTTTCGTCAGCCACAGTTCACTTTTCCAACCATTTTTTCCCTAAACTTTCTCCAAATTATTTCTGTGCTTTCACCCTTAAACATCTGTTTCCAATTTATTCTCGCTAGTTCCTGCCTCATCCCTTCATAATTATCCATTCCCCAGTTAAGCAGTTTTCCATTTTGACTGTTTATATCCTTTTCTATTGTTACGTTGAAGCTGAGGGAGTTGTGGTTACTCTCACAAAAATGCCTTCCCCCCAGCCACCTCCCCTGACAAATTCAACCCCATCTATCCCTCCTGCAGTCAGTAGGTGCCAGAAAATATTAGAGAAGTTGAAAACACACCTAAGTACAACCCTGTATTTCCCGCACCATTCCAAAATTTGCCTGTTTGTCTGCTCCTTAGTGACACAAGGGCTATTTGGGGGCCTATAGATTACTCCCAGCCCAATGATAGCTTCCTTCCTATTTCTGACTTCCACCCACACCAACTTAGTGGACACTCCCTGTAGAGTATCTTCCCTTTTTACAGCCATGATACTACCCCTGGCCAGTAATGCTACTCACTGGGAATTTTATTTACAACATACTTGAAAAGAAAATTATTTTTGTCTCAAGTTTTCTATATTACCTTTAATTCAATTCAATCCTAGACTTAATGTTTCAGATAAGATTAAGTAAGGAAAATAATTATGGATATGTTTTCAATTCAGGATTCTATGTCTTTTATCCATTTTATGTATATATATATTATATGGTTTATGTCATTTTAGATGATTATGTGTATATGTTCTCTATTAAACAATAAAAATATTTAAAAAAAGGGAAGACTTTATGGAATCAAATAAAATAAAAAAAAACTCCCTCTTCCCCCCCCCCCCACTGATTCTGCTCTGCCCAACAAACACCCATCCACACTAACCATGTTGTGTTTTCTCCACATACCCATCAACTCCACCCCCCCTCCCCCCACCCCAGATTCTACCTCTGTACACAAAAGGCAACTTTCGGCAAATAGCTGACCTTCTGATCCACGTCTTTGGGACATGGGAGGAGAAAACAAAGCACCCGAAGGAAATGCAATGGGCCACAGAGAGAACGTACCAACTTCAGACAGCATCAGAGGTCAGGAGTGAACATGCCACAGGAACAGTGAGGTACCAGCTCTACAAGACATGCTACTGATTTACCATATTATAACATTATCAGGGGAATCGATAAAAATAGGAGGTAGTACGGACTCAGTCTTAAAATATTTTATTTTAATTTACATCCCAAATATTGGTAAGAGACACTGCATAGCAGTGACTTCACTTCCGTAAACGAGTTCCATTGGTTTCATAAAACACAGAGGAGCAGTCATCCAATTTGGTGGAAAAGAAGAAACAAATAAAGGAGTTGCCTATCAGTGAGCAAGATCAGTGATGGATGCTGTAACCAGCAAGGGCACCATAAGTGTCAGAATTCAAGGATAGACATAAAGAGCTGATGATGTCCACTAGTGGGAAATGTGTGGAATATAACTTATATGCCTTATTCTTAAAGAAAGTCCTATGCAGGCTAAAATTGATTGTATCTATTATTTTATATGCCAACTTAATGGAAAAGGTTTTGCATTTAATTGAGATGAGGACCCTGGAGTGCATGTTACAGTCAAATCTTGGCGTGACTTGGTGCTGCTCTCTGGATCCTTGTTCTCTCATTCGACTGCTGAGAATTCCCAGAGCCTGAGTGTGAAATGTGCCCACCATGCCAGGCACCAATTCATTGATTCCAATGTGAAGAAACAGCTCTTTATTCATTTAATTGATTTGACTTAAATTTATATAAAATTGTGAGTTAGCTGCATTTAAAACCAAAAATAATGTATTATCTCTTTAAATTTCTGAGCATTAAAAAAGCAACCTTCATGGGTGGAGAGTCTTCACTGTCCAATCAACTGGGCTCTTATCTCTTCTATAGGAGAGTGTGGAACATGCTACTGGAAAAGAATATACACCAAGATCAGACAACCAATAGGTGTGGATAGCACAACTGGTAAAGCTTCCTCATCCCAAGGATTCACATCCAGTTCTCAGTAGAATATTTCCCCACTTCTGGAATGAAGGACAAGTACAAAATATGCTTTTCTAAATAGAACATAGAAATCTACTGCAAAGTACAGGACCTTCAGCCTACTGCTAGGCCAAACTCATAACTGACTCCAACAACAGCCCAGAATTTCCCTACTGCATAATCTTCCATTTTTCCCTCAGCTCCATGTACCTATCTGATGGTCTATTCTGTCTAAAATTAAAATCTGAACCAAAAACAAAAAGTAATTAGTAAAGCTGTAAACTTATGAAAAAAAACTAAACCAGTCATACTTCCCATAGAAAACATTTCAGAGTCAAGGAGGAGCAAAGGCTTCCATATCTATATCTACAAAGAGAGAAATGGAAAAAATAAAGTTACACAGCAGATTAAATTGAGCCAGGGAAATGGGAATCTATTCTAGAGGGATCAAATTAAAAAGAATATTTATGTTAAGCTAATATTGAACTTCAGGCAGAGTACATTTGCACATTGTGTGTATTTCTAGTCTCCATACATCAGTTCCGGTCCAGCAATACCTTGATTTAAAATCTCATCCTTGTTTATGAATCACATCAACTCATCCCGCTCCAAGTTTGCAATCTCCTCCGTCCCTATAACACTTACATCTCCTTCAGATATGACTGATTCTCTGTTCCTATTTAAATTGCTCCATCAGTAATGCCTGTCCCCTCGGATACACAGGCTCTGGAACTCCCTTCCTAAATATATTCACCTTTAAGAGTCTTCTCAAAACTTCTGTATTTGACCAAGCTTTGGCAACTGACCAAAAATCTTCTTATTTGGCCCAGTGTTAAAGACAATGAAATTTTGTGGCTTCCAGAAGATGACAGAATTGTCAGCACACACAGAATTAAATAACCTAAATCTCAAATAGTAACCTACTGAATAATTAGCAATCTCTAATAGGTTTTCCTTCCATCTTCCCTGCTCCAGTCTTCTTCAAATAGTCCAAACCTGAAATCCAGAAGCGAGATGAGACTGATTGCCTCGGCTTCAACAAACTGTGACATCAAAGAGTCCTTGGAATACTGAAGTCAATGACTGTGAAGGTGAAATCACTCCAATATTGGAATTATTATGTTCAACCAAAGGAAGATTGATCAAGCTGCTGGTAAAAATCGTATCAGCCCGAGATACCAATGCATTTGACTTGCCTTCCTTCACAAAGTCAGAAGCAGAGAGGTTCACAGAAATTCACGTTTCCGTACATGAATCAGTCCATATACACACGCAGCAAGACAAATACAACTTTCAGGCATGGACCGATAAGCAGAAATTGAGATTTTTGCTTCATTAGTCGCAAGCAATGTCCCTTTCCAACAAGATGGAATCCAACCCAACAATCTTTCTTTGATATTCGATGCCCATTATAGACGATTCTTTCCTTGGTCTAATATATCCTAATTTTAAAGTATCATCTTCCAAAGCATAAGCTATGATCTCCCAAATTTCAATCTTTTTAATCAACAAATCAAACTCTGTAGCTGTTACTTTATGTAGCTTTAATTCATTGATAAAATGGATAATCATTTTGCATAGCTTTGCATTAAGACTTCCATAATGATGAATAACAAAGTATTTACTGTATAAAAGAAATATAAAAGCTTTTAAAGCGATAAACAAACTTAAAGAGATACAAAAATTCAAAGAAAAATTTCTCGTGCTCACGCTTCCATTACATCTTGAAAGTAATGAGCAAGCTGTTAGTCTGGGTGAATATTACATCATAGTCACTATGGTAACACTACAAAAATAGTTTCTAAAGGAGACAGGCACAAAATTAACTAAGAATCAAAAACACAAGGTTTTAATCTTTACAGCCATCACGGAATCACAAATGATCCACCTGATGATAACACTGACCAGAAACATGGCAATAAAAAGTGGTGGAGCTGCTTTAATGGCAGCGCTGCCACTGGTGCAGAGACACAGCGCTGCTCTGCAGAGTCTCATTGCCTGGTCCTGATGTCAATGGCTCCATACAGATATCAAACAGCCTGTTCAAGGAGCCAACATTTAAAAAAAATATTGCAACCACAGAAGTTGCAAGATGGTTGTGCCTGGGCTGGGCAGCATACCCCATTGGAGTTGCAGAATACAGAGAGCAGTTGACTGGTGTAGGGTACCACAAATGGAAAAACACCCCCCAAAAAAGAAGCCTGGAAAATGACCCAACAGGGAAGGTGACCACAACAGTGGGCAAGTGAGGGGCTTAGCAGCTGAAGTACTCACACAGGCTGTGAGCTACTAGCGATTTATGTTAAAAGGACTCACACAGACCGTGGATTGCTGGAGACTGGCTCATGGGAACCAGGTATCAGAACCGGGACACAAGAGGGTGCTGATGGCAAGAAGTGCTCCAAAAGGGCCTTGGTTGCTGAGGCTTCCTGATCAGATCAGAGGTTTGAACTTGGAGCTATGGTTGCCAATGGTTTGAACAGGAGTCTGTGCGGCTGCAGAGGCTACAGGAGCACTAGAGGTTCATCCACGAACCCTTAGTAGCGTCTCTGAAGGGGCCCCTCTTTTATTTCTCTTTTTTTAGGGGCACCTTTTTGTTTCCCTTATGGCAGACAAAAGTTGAAGTATATCATGTATTGCGAATAAAAGCCTATCAGTTTTGTTCAACTTCAGTCTTTTGGAGTCATTGATGGTGCATCAATTTTATTCACAATAGAATGAAGGCACATCCATGCTGGTCGACTGTCCCGAACTAAGGAGAGGGCTGAGGAACAGTCACCTTTATTCAGCCATCTGTGGGAGGAGCCACAGGTACAGTCAGCCAATGGGTGTGCCCAGACAGATAAATATATATACACAGTGGTTTACCATACTGACTGGTTACCTAATGAGACTATATGGGTGCAGCTGAGAAACAAGAAAGGCATGATCACCTTGTTGTGCCCAAATTGTCAACAGGAATTAAAGGAGCAAATATAATAAGAATTTGTAGGTCAAATAAGGTTGTCATATTGGGGATTTTTCATTTTCCAAATATTGACTGAAGTCATAGAGTGAAAAGTTCAGAAATGATGGAATTTATCTCGTGTTCAGGAAAGTTTCTTCCAGAAATTTGTACAATGTTTTACAAGGGAGCAAACAACACTTGATCTAGTCTTGGGAAAATAGGAAGGAAAGAAGATGAAAGTGTTCATGAATGAGCTATTGGAGACCAACGACCATTGTTTTATTAGGTTTAAGATAGTTATGGAGAGAGATAGGGGGGGACCATGAGTTAAAATTCAGAATTGATATAAGTTAATTGAAACAGGTTGTTTGAAGGAAAAGGAGCATTAGGAAAATATGATGTTTTAAAAGTATGTTGACAAGCGTCCACGAGATGCATGTTTCTTTTGGAGTGAATGGTCAGACATACAAGCGCAGGGAAGCTTGAATGACATTTGAAATTCAGGCTCTGGTTAAGAACAAGGAGAACGCCTGCATTAGGTAAAAGCAGCTGGAATGAAGTATATATTGGTGGAGTTTTGGGAACTGAGGAGCAAGCTAAAATGGAGCAAAAAGGAAAACAGGAGAAAAAAAAGGGAGACATGATATAGCTGTGGCAGATAACATTAAGGATAATCCCATGAGATTTTCTAGGTGAACAAAGAGGAAAATAGTAACTAGAAAAAAAATGGTACCCCTTAGGAATCAATGTAGTCAACTCTGTGTAGAGTTACAGGAGATTGTAATGGTCCATAATGAGTACTTGTGTTTTTATTGTGGAGGACTGGGGAACCTGGGACGGTCAATGGTAGTTTCTGGAGAACAATCAGTATTATAGTTGAGGAGGTGCTCAAGGTTTTGATGCATACAAAGGTGAACAAATCTCTAGGGCTTGATTGGATGTATCCAAGGACATTATGGAAGCTAGACAGGAAAGTGCAGGTGCCCTGGCTGAGATTTTGGTGTTGTCATTAAGCACAGGTGAGGAGCCGGAGACTGGAGGGTGATAGATATTATGTTACTATTCAAGAAGGACTGCAGGGAAATGTCTGGAAACTATAGGCCAGTGGTTCCCAACCTTTTACTTTCCACTCACATACCACTTTAAGTATTACCTATGCCATAAGTGTTCTGTGATTAATAAGGGATTGCTTAAGATGGTATGTGGGTGGAAAGAAAAAGTTTGAAACCCACTGTTTTAATCATTCCAAATTGATTCGTTATGTGCACAGTTTCATAACTCCAAAGGAAATGGGCCAATGACAATTTTTCTCAAGCAAAATATTTCAGTAATAATTGGGTCTAGAGCAGTGATTCTCAACCTTCCCTTCCTACTCACATACCACCTTAAGAAATCACTTACTAATCACAGAACACTTACGGCCTAGGGAATACTTAAAGTGGTATGTGAGTGGAAAGTAAAAGGTTGGGAACCACTCCTATAGGCCAATAGCCTGATATTCTGAGGAGGAATATATCCATGCACTGGGATGGACAAAAACTGATTAGGAACAGTCAGCGCAGATTGTGAAGTAGGAGGCTTTGTCAATACAGAGAGGATTCATGAGGATGTTGCCAGGACTCTGGATCCTGAGCTACAGGGAGAGGTTGAACAGGGTAGGATTTTATTCCTTGGAGTGTAGGAGGATGAAGGGTGCTCGAATACATTGGAAAGATTTACCACTAACACTAATAGGAAGGATAAACTGTATTAAAATGAACATTTTTCCAAGGATATTATACTTATTTCAGGCATTGCCAATACAACTGACAGAGAAATTCTTCAAGGAGTTAAAGAAAATAATAAGGAAATTTTTATGGAGAGGGGGGAAACCGAGGATAGCACTAGATAAATTAACAGAATGGTATAAACAAGGAGGCTTACAACTGCCAAACTTTAAAAATTATTATAGAGCCGCACAATTAAGATACCTATCAGATTTTTATCAAACAAGGGAAAAGCCAGATTGGTCGAGATTAGAATTAGATAAAATAGGGGAAAAGATACCTGAACACATATTATATAAATGGGATGAAAAATTGGTACAACATAGAAGTTCTCCAGTATTACATCATCTCCTCAATATTTGGAAGAAGATTCATGTAGAAAGAAATAAAACAAATTATCAATTACCAAAACTAATATTGACGCAAAACAAGTTACTCCCTTTTACAATAGATAACCTTTCCTTTAGAGAATGGGAAAAAAAAGGGATTAAAAGAATAGAAAATTGTTTTTCAGGAAATAGATTCTTATCCTTTGAACAAATGAAAGATAAGTACAATATAACTCAAGATACAGCGCTGGCATATTACCAATTGAGATCCTACTTGAAGGATAAATTAGGAAGCAGTTTGAGTTTGCCAGAGGCAAGTAACCTTGAATATGTGATTACAGATACAATGATAATCAAAAGATTTATAACAAATATGTATATTAAACTGCAAGAAAAGGAGAATGAGGAAACAAATGGTAAAACTAAACAAAAATGGGAACAAGATTTAAATATAAAGATAAAAAAGGAAACATGGGAGAAGTTATGTTCTGGAACGATGAGAAATTCAATAAATACGAGGTTACGTATGATACAATATAACTGGATACACAGGCTATACATTACACCTCAAAAGTTAAATAAATGGGACCCAACAGTATCTGATAGATGTTTTCGATGTAAAAAAGAAATGGGAACAACAATTCATGCAATATGGACATGTGAGAAAGTAGAAAAATTTTGGGAAGATCTAAACCAGATATTAAATAAAATTACAGAAAACAATATACCAAAAAATCCAGAGATCTTCCTCCTAAGTAACATAAAAAACAAAGAATTTGGAATTGATTTGGATGGTGCACAAAAAAGATTTGTTAAGATAGCTCTAGCCGTAGCAAAAAAATGTATTATGTCAACCTGGAAATCGGAAAATAATTTGAAAATACAACAATGGTATATAGAAATGAATAAATGTATTCCATTAGAAAAAATAACATATAGTTTAAGAAATAATATTGAAATATTCGAACAAATATGGGAGCCTTACATTAAATACAATAGCGAAAACCTACCGGGGACAATCATTACCTAAGTTGATGGAAGGAGAAGGAAATGAAAAGAATGGACTTAGTAGAATTTCTGGTGTATTTTTGTTGAGTGACAACATTGTCTGACTGGTTTAATGTATCCTAGATTGTATACCTTAAATGGACGGGGGGGGGTGGTGGGGAGGGTGGGTTGGGAGGAGGGAGGGGGGGGTGAGGAGAAAATGGCACTGTATATGTGTGAAAAGGAAAAAGTGTGTACCATGGTTAATGTGATTTATGGTGTGAAAAATAAAAAAAATTTAAAAAAAAAGGGTGCTCTAATAGAGCTATACAACATCAGGAGAGGAATAGATTGGGTAAATGCAAAGAGTCTTTTGCCCAGAGTAGAGAATTGATAACAAAAGGACATATTGAAGGTGAGGGGGTGGGGGAAGAGAGATTTAACAGGAACCAGAGGGGTAACATTTTACCCATACAGAGGGTGGTAAGTATCTGGAACAGGCTGCCAGAGGAGGTGGTTGAAGCAGGTACTTTTACAATGTTTACGGAAACAATTGGTCAGATACATCAATAGGTTAAAAAGGATATGGGCCAAACACTGCCAGGTGAGTCTAGTGTGGGTGGGACATTTTGGCTGGGGTGAGCAAATTGCACCAAATGGCCTGTTTCTATTTTGTATGATTCTCTGACTTTAAGACCAGCTCAGAAGATGGGCATCCTATGATTCTTCAAAGACTTCCACCATCTACAAGGTACAAGAACTGTGGTGGAATATGCTCCATACATCTAAACAAGTACAGTTCTTACAACATTCAAGAAGCTGAGCCCTATACAGGATAAAACAACCTACTTGAACCATGACTGCAGTATACATTAATTCACCCAACTTCTTTCAAACTCTCAGCTTTAGTACCAAAGAAATTAAGGTCTTCAGGCATAAGGGAACACCATCCCCCTCCAAATCTTACACCATTCTCACCTGGAATTGCCATTCGTTTATCATCAGAATCTAAATCCTGCAACTTTACTGTGGCAGTACAGCAATTCAAAGTGTGTCACCATCATCATATTTTGGGTAATTAGGGATGGGCAATAAATAATCTCCAGATCTCAAAGAAAATAAATTGCAACATCTAGCTACCTTTGTAGCAGTTTAGCATGCTTACTTATTCAGGGGCCCATGTACAAAACCTCATCTCGCTCATACTTAAAACCATCTCATCAAGGGCCCTGTCACATTCTTTGATTTATGAATTGGTATCTCAGTCCACTTATTCCTGCATTTCTTCATACCATGATGTCCATTTCTATTGTTTCTTCCAAAGTACACAGTATATTCAGCTGCATTACGATGAATCTACGATGCTTCTATCCATTGCAGATTCTCTGTTTTCTACCATCCTGTAGTTTTGGATGATTTGCTTAGTTTGACATCGAACATCACGCACAAATCCAGGTCATTTACCCCAAAGATAACTGATCCAAACACCCAAACCTTTTAAGGATCCTATTATATGCAACTGGGCAAGAAAATCACTTTTTTGCTATCATTTTCTGCCTCCTATCATTTGACTAATTTTGTATCCATGCTCTCACCATTTTGTCTATTTTTCCAATTAAATATTTTCTCTAATTCTCACTGTATTTTCTTCAGAGGCCATAACAAAGAGAAAATGATGAGCAGTTTGCAGTGAAGTTCCAATGCAAATTCTCAAAAGTTCTAATAAGTATTTTCTTAGAACATCATCTCACTGTTACACAGAACTCAGGAATAAAGATTTGAAAATGATTGTCTTGGCAGTTCATTAACCATGGCAATTTTTCCCAAAAACAAAATGTGTGGCTGGCAATTTCTTGAATCTATTGTGCTCATTTACCAAATTTACCCATTTTTGCTGCAGTGTTCTCAAAAGGATCTCTTCTCCTTTTGTAGATGCAATCTCCAGAGTGATGAGTAAATATAGTTGCTGTTTATTTCCTCTGTAAAACTAAACAGTTCCTTTCTCTTAACACACAAAGAGCAGTGGAGCAATATAATTTACCATTTGTAAATAAATAACATTGGAAAAGCATCCCGCACATTATTAAGGCAATGAATTATACCATCACAGCAACAGTTACAAGAGTGGACAGCAGGTGAAATAAAGAGTTTCTCAAAGGCTCAAAATATATTTCGCCATAAAACACATCCTTGTGCCGGGCAATGAGTGATCAGAGTTGACTCTATGCAGCTGCTGCCCTCTGATATGCTGCTCCTTTCATATGTTCCCAGAGGAATGTCCAGCATATCAACTGAGGCTGTTGGAATGAACATACCTGAAGGTTAAAGAATGCAAACAAAAAGTACAAAACAAAAATCACAGATATCAAATCAAACAAAAATGTATGAATAAAATTCATAGTTTGCATTAGTATCAAACTAACCAAACTCTTTCACTGTAAATGTGTACATTTATCTATACACACCTTTGAGCCTTAGATTCAGTCATGTAACAAGTGTGAAATTTAAACCAACAGAATATGCAATTATGGAATGTAAAAGCTTCAGGCGAGGCCCATTCACCCCAATGGACTGTTTCATGGGCAGTGTGCATTGTCTGATTGGATAATGATCAAGTTCATTGTCCCGATGAGGGGTTCCAAACTGAAATTTTGACCATTCTTTTGCTGAGTTCCTCCAGCAGTTTGATTTTTTTTTTGCTCCAGATTCCAACACCTACAATCTCACATGTACCTCTTGTCTAATTGGAAAATGCTCAAAATGCACCATCAAGGACACCACTCAGCACAATTCAGGCAAGCCACGCAACTCTAGGACATGACAATTAAAAATCATATTTCCTGCTCACACACGAAGGAGACGTATTCCTTGCACCTTTAACTAGTTTGTCTGATATATTTGCTTTTATGCTTAATAAACTAAAGCAAATTGGCAGATCCATACAATGCAATTGAACCTCTAGGAAAACATATTCCAATTTACAATATAAGCTGAATAATTTTGCAGCTCCTAATAATGACTCCAGAGGTCCTGCACTTCAACCTCCACTTTTGTTGCCATCCATTTTATTGACCACAGATTTTGAAGAACAAAACTTGTATAAACTGATATATTTCATGAAATATATTGTGTTTATAAATGTAAAAATAGGTTTTATTGTATGATGATAAATTGCCAACAATTTTTATATCTGACCTAAGCCCCAAATTCTCCAAACAATATTTGCTCAGTCAGCCTACAAATCCATGAAACATTCCAAAACTTATCTGCAACATGTATCTAGGATCTAAGTTTATAATTCAGTGTATGTGGAATTTTACCCAAAATCTGTATTTAGGAATGATTCATCTGTTTTTCCCTAGCCTACACCATTGACCAAGCTAGGCAAAGGGAACTGCTATTATAGAAAGCTGCCTAACAATACATTCATACACCTCACTAGGCATTTCCTCCCACCAAACGATGTCTTTCTGCAGGCTCCTAAAGAAAACACGAATCATGTTGTCCACCAGTCTTGAGACCCTGGAAGTCCATTCCTTCCCCTCTCCTGGCATTATAGCAGACATGCTGGAAAACAGATGCTTCTTCTAGGCATTTTATCCTTCAGGTATGGCTCCATATATCACAACTACAATATTAAAGTTGCTTTGTTAAGAGATCTACACATGACATGAGCTGAAATTGATAGCTTCGTTACATCAGGGAACCTGAAAATGTTGCATTTTGTGAACATAATTATAACATATCTGTATTAATGTTAATTCTAAGTTTAATGTTAAAACTATATTTTATCTAGATATGGTTTAATATGTTAGCTTTGTGTGGTCATAAGAACTTCAACAGACACACATGGTTCTTTGCAGCTGGTAGTTGGCAGCTGGTAGTTAGCATTTTAAACACCATTGACCACAGAAGACAGTTTGAAAGATGGAATGGCTGCTGATTGCAGTTCAAGCCAAGAGATGAAAGGATTTATGATGGTTCTTGAGATAGTGAAAACAAGAGATGTTATTTAAGAAGCACCTGTATAAATTCATGGCTATTTTGGTTTCATGTGAGCAGACATCACAGAGGCATTAGTGGACTTAGATGCATTTAGCATATCAGCATGAAAAGACATTATGAACTTCAAAGACAGAAATGATGTCACATACCATGTGACATGAGAGATTTGCCAGAAGTACATTATTGAAATGAGAGACAAAGAGTTCAGTTGAAGAAAACCTGTCATACTGTCAAGATGCAGAACTGACCAGCCGCAATATTTTCTGCAGAGGGGGCAAGTGCTGTCTATGCTATTCCTGGAAAGGGAGAACATAGAATAAGTGACTTTGAATTCAGAAAACTCATTTCTGACTGTCTCATTAAGATAAAAAGGGGAGTTTCATTGTTTGGAGCACAGATTCCAGTGTTTTTTTAATATTTTATTTAACACATATATAATAATTAAAACAATTAATATCAAATTGCACTGTTACAATGTTTACAAATACATGTTGATAACATATAGAAAAAGAAAAAGAAGAAATGAATGAAAAAAGTGTACTAAAGGGAAACTACTAAAACCAACTAAACCCTCCCCCCCAACATAAACCAATCCCAATAACTAAAGTCTAATATAAAATACATAATAACATAACATAATTTGGATTGCTTCAGATGACGTTCAAGGATCCCAAAAAGAACATTTTTCCAAAAACTAAGATTCCAAAGTCTTCATTTAAGAGAAGAAAAACACTCATGTGAAGAAAATCTCTCTGAAAGACAAACCATCTAAAGATTTGAGTTTAAAAGGTCTGAAGATATGATGTTTAAAAGTGCCTTATAATTATTTCTGAACTGAAAATTTAAGACCTTCAAGCAAGACCAAAATGATCCTGAAGTTTCAATGTGGACTTATCAGTGTTTGGGACTTTAACATATACACATTTACATTTGTGCATAGTTGGGGTTTAAATTTAGAATTTAAGTTAAAGATAAGTAAGAAATGTCATGTAATTATAGTTCAATAAAAATTATTATTTCAAATTTACCATTGTCTGGTGAATTTTTACCATGGTTGTTTCTTTGTTAATGCTAACAAAGTCTATTTTGCCCCTAACAAAATTGAGAGGGGTGGCTTTACTGGAAGGAAATGATGGTTGGCTGCACTACGAGCTGAAACTAAAAGCTCTGAAGTGATTGTAGAGGAAGATACCAGCAACACAGAAGGCACTTTCAGGTGGCCAATGCCCCGCTTGTAAAGCCACATATTTTCGCAATATGCAGCTTTTGGGAGGCCACATGAATGTGCAGGAGGCACTTGCAAGGCGAATTTTGTAACCCTCCTCCGAGAGGGATAATTGCCGCAGCACAGTGACCTCCCCAGCCATCTGAATGCAGTCAGCTGGCAAGCGCCTGACAGATCCTCTCCCAGCTGCCCTTTCCCCTGGTGCAGGACGTGGAGCAGGGGCAGCTGGCAGGTCTGTCAGCGCGGGGACTGTGGGGATATAGCTGCCGGCGGGGGAGAAGGGGGCTGAGCTGTCAGCGTGAGGACTGCAGGGCTAGAGCGGCTGGTGGGGGAGAACGGAAGCTGGAGCGGCCGTTGGGAGAGAATGGGGGCTGGAGCGGCTGGCAGGGGAGAAGGGGACTGGGGCAGCCGATGGGGGAGAAGGGGGCTGGAACGGCCAGCGGGAGAGAACGGGGGCTGGCCGAAACAATGCCGGTACCCAACTCGAGCGCTGTACTCCCCCACCAGCCGCCCCAGCCCCTTTTTACCCCGTCGGCCACCCCAGTCCCCCTCTCCCCCTGCAGGCCGATCCAGCCCCCTTCTCCCCTGCCAGGGGGCAGAGCGGTCAGTGTGGGGACATTCCACAGGGGATGTCCCCGTGATGATAGCCCGGGCTGGCTGTCCCAACTGACAGCCAGCCATCCTAACTTGACAGCTCAAGGGACAGGAGCCAGAGTGCGCTTAGATGCACATCCTGGTGCAGCTGTCCCTTCAGATGGCCAGCGCTGCGCTTTTAGCACTGCCAGCTGAACGGCAAATCAAAGGGCCACTTTCTCTACTTCAGGTGCATTCTTAGTGGAGAATACACCTGAAGAAGCCTAGAGTATACAGACCAAGAAGGAGTTTTGTTAAAACAAGGGAGAAGATGGAAGAAAGAAGGCAAGGGTCAAAGACTTGCAAAGTCTACCAAGAAAGACATTATGAGAGCAGTGGAGGAGAATGGTAGGCAGATAAATTAACAATTCAACACCATGATGGCAGGAATGGGAAAAATACAAACAGTCCTTAGACAATTGTCAGGAAGGATTTCTGAAGTAGAAGACATTGTGGACAGAGTGGACAAAATAGAGAATGTTTTGGATGTCTGGACTAAATAAAGAAGAAAAATATGGGACCAATTGGATTCTCTGGAGAATTTTCTAAAAATTGTGAGTTTGAAGGAAGGTGTTGAGGGATATTACCCTATACTCTTCTTTCAGAAGGAGATCCTGAGGGTCTTGGGTCAAGACAAAATTGGACAAGATATAGAAATTGAGAGAGCTCATGAATCTTTTGTGCCACACCCTTCTCTTGACCAGAGGCCTCACTCTGTCTTGATAAAGCTCCCATGCTACCAGGACAGGGAAATAATTCTAAGAACTTCAGCATTGGGTGCCAGAGACAGGGGAGGCCCACTTGAAGTGGAAAGGGGTAAAGCTTTATTTTACCCTGATATAAGTGCTGCTCTGCTCAAATGTAGGAAGGAACTTGATCCACTAAAAAGGACCCTCGGGCACAAGGGATACAGTTTAGTCCTGCGTTATCCATCGGGCACACAAAACTCAAAACGGTCGACCAGTTTACCTATCTCGGCTGCACCATTTCATCGGATGCAAGGATCGACAACGAGATAGACAACAGACTCGCCAAGGCATATAGCGCTTTTGGAAGACTACACAAAAGAGTCTGGAAAAACAACCAACTGAAAAACCGCACAAAGATAAGCATATACAGAGCCGTTGTCATACCCACACTCCTGTTCGGCTCCGAATCATGGGTCCTCTACCGGCATCACCTACGGCTCCTAGAACGCTTCCACCAGCGTTGTCTCCGCTCCATCCTCAACATTCATTGGAGCGACTTCATCCCTAACATCTAAGTACTCGAGATGGCATAGGCCGACAGCATCGAATCCACGCTGTTGAAGATCCAACTGCGCTGGGTAGGTCACGTCTCCAGAATGGAGGACCATCGCCTCCCCAAGATCGTGTTTTATGGCGAGCTTTCCACTGGCCATCGTGTCAGAGGTGCACCAAAGAAGAGGTACAAGGACTGCCTAAAGAAATCTCTTGGTGCCTGCCACATTGACCACCGCCAGTGGGCTGATATCGCCTCAAACCGTGCATCTTGGCGCCTCACAGTTCGGCGGGCAGCAACCTCCTTTGAAGAAGACCACAGAGCCCACCTCACTGACAAAAGACAGGAGGAAAAACCCAACACCCAACCCCAACCAACCAATTTTCCCCTGCAACTGCTGCAACTGTGTCTGCCTGTTCCGCATCGGACTTGTCAGCCACAAACAAGCCTGCAGCTGACGTGGACATTTACCCCTCCATAAATCTTCATCCGCGAAGCCAAGCCAAAGACCCAGCAATATTGAAAATAATATTACCAAGTGGGAAAAAAAATCATCTGATATTAAACAATTGACAGATTATGTCAACAGACTATTAGAGATCAAAGAATAATTTATTTGGATAGTTAGCAATCTTTGATTTATTGTAAATAATTGTTTGATAACATTGCTATATGTAAGATGTAAATAATGTAAATATTAATGGTTTACTAGGTTTTTTTAAGAGGAGGGTCTGGAATGAAGGTATTGTATTATGTTACTGAGATGGATGGGTGTTGTGAACACAACCCATTATATGGAGTGGGGGACTGCCTTTTTCTTCTTTGGGAGAATTAGTTTCAGGAGGGGAAGGGTTTTTTTTTAAACTTTGCATTTCTTGAATGCTATATATCTTCTTTTGGTTTGTTAGGTGCACGCTGAATTGCTTGTCCCCAAGGGCTATGATCCATGGATCTTGTGGGGGTGGGGGGTGTGAGGGGGTGGACATTGGGTCAGAGGTGGGGGAGTGAAAATGGGATTGTTTTATTTTCTGGGGCCACGAGTAATACAATAAAATTTGTTAGTTTTATTGTGAATGATTTAAATGGGGCAGTGAAGAGAAAATGAGTCTTGGTGCACATTAAAAGGATGGGGGTAGATCTGGTTTTCCTTCAGGAAACTCATTGATCTGATGAAGAGGATAAGAAACACGGATGAGTGGGGTTAGGGTTAATATCCGTAACATTATTTCCAGATCATAATGTCTTCATTTGATTCCAAAGCAAGAGGAGAAGCTATTTTAAGAGGGAAATATATTCCACTTAGAGTGCAGGATGTAGTATTAGATATGACTGCTTGGTACATAATGATACACTATCAGATTTATTCAGAACCTTGGACCTTAATGAATGTCTATGCACCAAATTTGGATGATGGAAAATTTATTCATAATATATTTTTGAAACTGGAAGATGGGCAGGAATATATTTTAATAGGTGGAGATTTTAATTTTTGTCTGGACTCAGTTTTGGTTAAGTCAGTAAGAAGAGTAACAAAAACAAAGGTTGCTAAGGACACTTTGATTTTGATGGACACTTGGTGGCAACTGCATCCAAGGCAACATGATTCTTATTCTAGAATAGATATTTTCTTGGCATCAGCCCAATGGCGGATAGGATCATGGGGGCCAAATACATGGCATGACTTTTGTCAGATTACTCACCCTGGATATTATCTAGATAAACAAAAGACAGCGTACAGATGGCACCTTAATTCATTGCTGTTGAAGAAACCAGTTTTGTATTAGAATGGAAATTTCAAAGTTCTATGAGACTAAATGCAATTCTACTACCAACATATTTATCATAGGGGACTCTTTAAAGTCTTATTTAAGAGAACAAGTAATTGCCTAAACATCAAGGATTAAGAAAGAACATATGAGGGAGGAAGAGGGATTGGAACAGGAAAATAACCCAATTGGAAAAAGACTTTCAAAAATCAGGCTCTGAGGAAAAATACAGGGTGCTTACTAGAAATAAGCTCATATGTCACGAACTAACAATCCGTTTAAATTTCATTTGGGACTGAAGTGACTTTGTTAGCACTAACACAGGAACAGCAATGAAAAATTCACCAGACAATGGTAAATTCAAAATAATAGTTTTTAATTAAACGATTAACAACATAAAATTTCTTACTTACCTCTAAACTTATTTAACTCTAAATTTAACCCCACTATGTATAACTCTGTGTGTGTGTGTGTGTGTGTGTGTGTGTGCGTGTGTGTGCGTGTGTGTGTGTGTGTGTGTGTGTGTGTGTGTGTGCGTGTGTGTGTGTGCACGCGCGCGCGTGTGCTTAAAGTCACTCTTTAAAAGTTCAGCATTATTTTTGATTTGTTTTAATGTCTTAAATTCTCCATTGAAAAATAATTATTAAGTGCTTTTAAACATTATATCTTCAAGCCTCTTTACTCACAACTCTACTTTCCACATGAAGAATTTGCCCTCATCTCAAAAAGACAACAAATGTGGCTATTTTCTTCCACAATGAGTTTGTAAACCCAGACAAGAGTTAAACAAATATGGTTATCTTTTTCCACAATGAAGTCACAAACCAGACAAGGGTTAACTGAAGTGGCCATACAAAAGTAGACCCAGTAGAATTATGTCCTCTTTTCCAAAGAGACAGCTAAATGGTGGCTTTCAAAAGTCACTGATTCTATGTTCCCCTTTCCCCAGAGTAACACATACAATAGCACTAATTCTGGTTACAGTAATTCAACGAGGTCTTTCACAAGGTTTCAACTCCTGAATGTCACAGGGTTTGACACCTGTCAACTCCAAACTGAACTCCTCTTTGTCTCTCATTCCAATATATATTTCTCCAAATTACCTAACTATTTACATCATCAATGAGGTCAGTTCCAATTCATTAAAATTATGTGATCAGTTATTGAAATCTTAAATAGTTGTAAATCCCAGTTTCTTCTAAACCATGTGATGTTCATACCTCTGTCTTGTAGATGACAAGACTCTGAAAGATTACCTATCCTCAAAAGGTTTAAGTGGCTTTGTTTAAAAACAGATGGATTCCTTGGCACTTATTGTGTACTTAGATATTTCAATTTTTAATAAAGCAAACACTCCATTATTCTTGAATAATTAAGGAACCACTTTAAATCCATTAGCCCTGTCTTTCCAAGATGTGTCAACTCCGAAAATGAACTATCTTCGCAGAAAACAATGGTTTTCTATAAATGTGCTGTGACCCATGTATAAGCCTGTACCATCTCTCAACTAACTACTAAGAATACAGATTACAATATTTTAACTCTATAATTTACTAAGACATTTTTATATATGAGAAATATAGTTTAACATTAAACTAAAGATTAACACAGATCCAGTACAATACTTTGCAAACTTATAAAATAGAAAAGGTAATAATGAGAACCAAGAAAAAGTACTGTAAGGTCCCACAAGGTTCTCTCCTGGCAGTTGAAAGCAGAACAGATCTCAAAAACAATTAATGCTATCAAAATGGAAATAGGCAGAATTTCATATAAACCTCAAGATATAAATGAGACTTTCAAATAATTTTATGCAAACTTGTATAAATCAGAATCTGAAGGAGATTTCCTGTCAGAATTAGAGCTTCCAATTTTAGAGTTGAAGAATGAGAAGGACTGAATGCTCTCTTTACTGAAATGGAAATAAAGGAAGCACTAAGTTCATTTCAGATTAACAAATTTCCTGGGGAGGACAGATTTCTATCTGAATTTTATAAGGAATTCAAGGACATCATGGCACCTCTTTTTATGGAGGTGATGAATTAGCAGATTAAACTCATCCCCTCCCAGAATATTTTTTGACACCAATAATTATAGTGATCCCTAAAATGGATTAGGATCCTTTGAAGCTGTCATCTTATAGACCAATATAATTATTGAAAATGGACAATAAGATAATTGCCAAAGCCTTGGGAATTAGATTGTCAAAGTTTTTGTAAAGATTAACAAATAAGGATCAAATGGGCTTTGTGCAAAAAAAGACAGTCTGCAGATAATGTAGGTAGACTTAGTATAATCCATCTGGTTCAATCAAGAGGGGATCCAAGTGTGGCTGTGGCCTTCAATGCAGGAAAAAACAACCTTCTGATAGATTGGAATGGATTTCTTGCTTAAAGTGGTGGAAAGATTTGGATTAGGACACAATTTTATAAATTGGATAGGTGCATGGATGTGAGGGGATTGGAGGGTTAAGAGCAGGGTGCAGGCAAGGGGACTAAAGGATATCACTTAAATCAGTATGGACTAGAGGGGCTGAGATGGCCTGTTTCCATATTCTAATTGTTATTTGGTTATTATATCATGTACCCAAAGCAGAAGTTGTGACTAATGGGCAAATCTCTCCCATATTCCCGCTAACTAGATCTAGTAGACAGGATTGTCCATTATCTCTGGCTTTTTAAAAAAAATTTGGGTATTGCACTATTAGTAGAAGCTATTCGCTATGATCCATACATTAAGGGATACAGGGTAAACCAGGATGAACATAAGATCAATCTTTTTGCAGATAATGTACAGATATATTTGACAACGCAGCAAGATCATTGGAAAAACTGCACTCTAAATTGGAAGATTATGGGAAGGTATCAGGATACATGATAAATTGGGTCAAGCATGAAATAATGTCACTTACGAGAGGGCATTATAGTTATTATCAAAGAAACAGTCAATTTAAATGGTTGCTCACTGGGATAAAATATTTAGTGATTAAAATAAATAATAATTGCAATATTTATATAAATTATGTTCCCCTGTTGAGGAAAATCAAAAAGGATTTAAACAGATGGATGGCTCTGCTGATTACATTAGTTGGTAGAGTCAACTGTATTAAATGAATGTGTTTCTGAGACTTCATTACCTCTTTCAAACACTGCTCCAGAGATATTAGAAAATTCCTTTGGAACATAAAAGTGACAAGAGTCTCCATTGAGAAATTAATATGGGATTATGCCCTGGGAGGATTATGGCTCCCAGATTTTAATATATTATTGGGCAGTCAAAGTTTATCACTTCTCTCTTTGAGAGGGGAAATAGACCATCCTGGCACAAATTGAGCTGCATAAGATGGGCAAGCGGATGGCAGGATTTATAAATGGGATGCTAAATTGGTTTCAGAAATAAGAGAAGTCCCCCTATTAAAACATATAATTAATATTTGGTATAATAAAATAAATCAGCAGATTGGAATTAAGATGGGAGTTATCACTAAAAACACCTTGACTCAAAATAGATTAATACCATCAATTTTGGATAACCAGATCCTGGACACCTGGTCTCAGAAAGGGATCAGATGCATCAAGGACTGTTCTGAGCAGGGTCAGTGTTGATCAATTAAAAAAATACATATGGCTTGTTAAATAAATCTTCTTTCTGCTATCTTCAATTGAGATCTTATTTAAATAAGATGCAGAACTGACAAACAGCAATATTTCCAGCCAAGGAAAAGAAGAACACAGAATAAGTTGCTTTGAAATAAGAAAGCTCACTTCTGACTGTCCCTTTAAGATAAAGAGGGCAGTTTCATCATTTGGAACACAGATTCCAAAGTCTTCATTCAAGAGAAGAAAACAGTCATGTGAAGAAAATCTCTCTGAAAGTCAAATCATCGAAAGAGTTGCAAGTTTAAAGAAGCCTGTATTAAAAGAGGTGGAAGTAAGTAAAGGTCTGGAATTGTTGATAAAATTAGAAAGGAATTCAAATTTTTGTGTCAGGAGATAAGGTTGTCTCTGCAGTAAAGTATCCAATTAAGTTTGAGGATAAATAAGAAACTGTTGCTAGTGAGAATGTTGGGCAAACTGATTTAAAGTTTAAAAACCTTGCCAGTGGAAAAATGCTGGACAGAGTAATTTAGAAAGAACAAAAGCTTGTGGGATACAGCAGCAGATACAGAAACAAACAGGCTGTCAGATTCAAAAACTAGAAATAGGTTGTGAGATTAAAAAGTGACTCATCAGCCAATTTAAATGTTTCTTTGTTAGGTCAGAATTCTGATTCTAAACTTGGAAATAAGGAACTTGTTAAAATAGGGAATGGATCAAGCTTACCCATGGATGGAAGTTAATAGTTATTAGAAAATGACTTGGCAGTGGATAAAGTTGGTCCTGCAGTGAAATTAATAAAGTCAGTAATTGATGAAACAGATTTAGATATATTCTCAGCATGTGCAGTTACTAGGGTGATGGAGGAAATGTTTGCCAGTGAAAACAGTAATGCACAAAATGATGTAAAAGAGTTAGAATCTGTGACTGTGTACAAAACTGAAAAGGGATGTGTCAATATTCAGAGAAAAATTAACAGATAAACAAAATGAAGATACTGATCTTGCTGAAGTTAGAGAGAAAGCACTCTCTGATGAGGAAATTTAGTTCAAGTTGGATATTATTTTTATGAGGGTTTATTGATGAGAAAATGAAGGTCACAAGAATGGGCAGTGGTTCATCTTGTAGTTCCTAGAGCCTACAGAGGTGAGATTTTGAACAAGGCTCATAGCACGTCTTTAGTTGGGCACCTTGGGGTAAAGAAAACTACCTAGAAAATTATGAAACAATTTTATTGGCCAAACTTAAGAAAAGATGTTAGATTTTGTAAGACCTGTCACCCTTGTCAAGTTGTGGGGAACCTAAACAAGGTCATAGAGAGGCACCTTTGAAACCTATTCTGTTTTTGGAGAACCTTTTTCTAAAGTTATTCTGGACTGTATTGTTCCATTGCCCAAAACAAAAACTGGAAATTAATATCTGATGACTATTATTAATGCCATTTCCTAAAGCAATTCCAATCAAAAATTGTGTCTGGGGATTTCGTGAAATATTTCACTTTCTTTGATTTGCCTAGAGGAATGCAATCAGATCAGGAAAGTAATTTTATGTCAGGTGTATTTCAACCAGTTAATTTATAAATTGGGAACTGAACAATTTACATCACCTGCATATCACCCAGAATCTCAGTGAGCTTTGGAGAGGTTCCATTCAATTTTAAAATCTAAGATGAGGACTTAATGTCTAGAGAATGAAAACGATGGAGATGAAAGTGTTCATTTACTTTTGTTTGCAAAGAGGAATATGGACATGAAGTTAGAGGACTTTTAATGTTGTTAAAAGGCCAGTGGATTAATGATGATGTGCATTTGAATTTGTTAGATTATGTTTCAAATTCATTGGGAAAAATTTAAGATAGTTAAGGAGAATTTAAAAGTGGCTCAAGATAAAATGGAAGTCTGGAATAAAGTATTAAACTGGGGGTAAAGTGTAAATTCTGTTCCAAACAATGGCTAATCCTCTTGGAGCAAGATTTTCAGGGTCTTATGAGATAAAAAGCTAAGGTAAATGAAGCTAACTATATAATTAAAACTCCTGAGACGAGATGTAAACTACAAAATTGCTGTGTCAACAGGTAAAGCTTTATTGTGAGTTTTGATAGCCAGAAACAACCTTCAAAAGGGGTCTTGATTGTGAACAAAACTAAGGTGGTTGAGGATCATGAGACCATCCAAACTGACCCTTGTGAGAGTCATTTTAAATGGAAATTGTTTGATAGGCTTTTGAACCCCAATCTTAATGTTAATTTAGCTAAGAATGAATTTATTATGCTCAACTGCTTGGTTATATTGTTGGCCAGGGAAAACTGGAGAATTTTCAGGTTAAAGTTCAGAAAATTTCTGAATTTTCTATGCCCACGGATAAGAAAGGTGTTGGGAATTTTTGAAATGGTTGGATATTGTAGGAAATTATGTAAAAACTTTGTTGACGTTGCTCTTTACCTGATTAATCTTTTGAAGAGGAGTGAAAGGTTTATTTGGACAGCCATATGTCAGGAAGAATTCGACAAACCTGTACTTAAATCACATGAGTTTGAAAAAAAAAAATAGGATGACTGTGCTGATATTGAACATCCAGTGGCTTATGTATTTAAGAAATTCAATCAACACCAAAATAATTATTATACCCTTGGAAAAAAATATATTACCCCTAGTATTAGCTCTGTAACATTTTGAGGTTTATGTTTGCAGTACTAAAGGATTGTTGAGGAACCATGTGGAATGACTTCATCACCAACATCGAAGTACTCGAGCTGGCAGAGACCGCAAGCATCGAATCCATGCTGCTGAAGACCCAACTGCGCAGGGTGGGTCACGTCTCCAAAATGGAGGACCATCGCCTTCCCAAGATCGTGTTCTATGGTGAGCTCTCCACTGGCCACCAAGACAGAGGTGCACAAAAGAAGAGGTACAAGGACTGCTTAAAGAAATCTCTTGGTGCCTGCCACCACCACCAGTGGGCTGATCTCGCCTCCAACCGTGCATCTTGGTGCCTCACAGCTCGGCGGGCAGCAACCTCCTTTGAAGAAGACTGCAGGGCCCACCTCACTGACAAAAGGCAAAGGAGGAAAAACCCAACACCCAACCCCAACCCACCAATTCTCCCTTGCAACCGCTGCAACCGTGCCTGCCTGTCCCGCATCGGACTTGTCAGTCACCAACGAGCCTGCAGCAGACGTGGACATACCCCCCCATAAATCTTCGTCTGCGAAGCCAAGCCAAAGAAAAAAAAGAAAGAAGAACTAAAGGATTAATCAGTGTTTGCACTGACCATAACGTTTAAATAAAATTAAAAATATAAAGAGGAGATTATTGAAATGGAGTTTAATTTTGCAAGAATAATATGACTTGGTTATAAGACTTTATAAAGACACTTTAAAACAATGTCATTGCTCATTGCTTTTCATGATGTTAGATTGGCAGTATTATTGAAAAGATAAGTATTATATTTGCATATATTGCAATGTATTATTTTAGAGTTTAATATTTGCAAAATAATTTGTAGATTGAAGATTTTTTTTTTTAATGTTGACCTTTTAGAAGTTCTTACTGATATCCTCCCTGTAGTTTGGTGACCAGAACCACACACAACATTCTAAATTTGGTCTCACCAAATTTTGTACTCAATAATTTGATTTATAAAGGCCAAGATTCCAAAAGCTCTCTTTACAACCCTGTCTACCTGTGATGCCACTTTCAGGGAATGATGTATCTGTATTCCCAGATCCCTTTGTTCCTCCCCACTCCTCAGTGCCCTACCATTTAGTGTATATGTCCTACCTTGCTTCGTTCTTCCAAAATGCAAATACCTCATCAAATTCCATCTGCCATTTTCTGTCCCATTTTTCCATTTCTTTCAGGTCTCTCTGCAAGTTTTGAGAGCCTCTCTCGCTGGGGAATTTATTAGTTTTACACTGTTATAGAAATTTGCATAGTAACCAGTGGGCATTGTTATAAAAGGGGGGATTTTGAATTAAAGTTTGAAGGTGAATTTTTTTGTTAATAAAGTAATTGTTCATCTTTACCCCTGTGTGATATGCCTTCTTTGTGGTTGCTGGTTTGATCTTGTAACAATAATATCTACCTTGTATTATAAAATATTGAATTTAAAAATTAATTAGGATCAAAACTGAATGGGAAAATGATCTTAATATGTCTATTGCAGAAGAAGATTAGATTTCAAATTTGGCCCTTATCCATGAAACACCTCTGTGTGCTAAGCACAGTTTGATTCAATTTAAAGTGGTTCATAGAGTACATTTTTCTAAAGTTTGCTCAAATCTATCAAGATATCAACTCATTGTGTGAGAATTTAGCAGAATATTGGACAGCTTTTATCAGAACTTTTTGGCCATTTTGTGGGTTGATCTAGAACCATGTCCTTTGATTGCAATGTTTTGCTTCTCCAGTGATGTAAACATATATTTCACATCTAAGCAAAACAGGGTTTAGCATTTTCAACATTACTGGCTAGAAGAGGAATACTGCTAAAATGAAAAGAGGACTTTCCACCCAATCACAGACAATGGTTACTAGATATTATGTCCTTTCTAAGTTTGAAAAAAAAATCAGACATAATGCTAGGAAGATTGAGATCCCTTTCAATAAGACTTAGGGTTCATTTATAGCTTACTTTCATAATTGGAATGATCAAGGGGCGGGGATGCAGTAAATAGACATATTTCATCAGATCTCTGGAGGCTGTTGCTCGATTTCAAGTGTGCTTGAACACAAATTTCAACCTTGGTTGGTGGATCGGGTTTGATCTTTATAATCAACATTTTTTTTCTTTTTTCCTTTTTCCTATTCATTATTTGTTTAGATTGGAATACGAGTCTATATATTTATTTCTATGATATGATACCAATCCCAATGTATATTATCTTTAATTTATATGGACAAAATGTATGGTTGTATGATAAAACTTAATAAAAATAATTTTAAAAGGAAAAACTCTATAAGGTTGGTTAAACATTATCTACCATGCACAAAGTCATGCTGACTATCCTTAATCAGCCCTTGGGTGCCCAAATACTTGTATACCTGATCTCTCAGAACACCCGCCAATGGTTTACCTATTAATGTCAGGCTCACTGGCCTGTAATTTCCTTGTGTACTTTTGAACCATTTAAAAAAAAAACAATGAAACAACATAAGCTACCCTCTAATCCTTTGGCGCCTCACCTCAAGGACATTTTAAATATTTCTGCCAGTGCCCCTGCAATTTCTACACTAGTCTCCCTCAAGGTCCAAGGGAATATCGTGTCATGCCCTTATAGAGCCATTACCTCTATTTGCTGTAAGACAGCAAGCACCTCCTCCTCTTTAATTTCCATGCCACTACTGCTTGTTTCCCTTCCTTCTATGCCAGTTTCCTGAGTAAACACTGATGCAAAAAAAAACTCTTTAAGATCTCCCCCATTTTGTTAGGCTCCACACTTAGATGACCACTCTGGTCTTCTAGGGGACTATTTTGTCCCTTACTATTCTTTTACTCTTAATATACTTGTAGATACCCTTTGGGTTTACCTTCACATTACCTGCCAAAGAAACCTCGTGTCTTCTTTTTGCCTTCTTAAGTATTTTATCACAATTTCCATACTCTTCTAGTACCTCATTTGTTCCTTGTTGCCCTTACCTGCTGTACACCTCTCTCTTCTTCTTAACTAGATCGCCAATATTCCTTGAAAACAAAGGTTCCCTATGCCTGTTAACTTTGCCTTTAATCCTGACGAGAACATGAAAATTCTGCACTTTCAGAATTTCACCTTCAAAAGCCTTCTACTTACTGAACACATCCTTGCCAGAAATTTCCCAATCCACTCTTCCTAGATCCTTCCATATTTCCACAAAATTGGCCTTACTCCAATTTGGAATCTCAACTGGAGGACCAGAACTATCTTTATCCAAAATTAACTTGAAACTAATGACATTATGGTCATTGGATCCAAAATGGTTGCCTGCACATACTTCTGTCACCTGAACTGTCTGATTTACTAATCAGGGAACAAGTTTCGCATCCTCTCTCATTGGTACCTCTATATTGATTTAGAAAACTGTTCAGGTGATTGAACCTTTAGCATAGCTGATAAGACAAAATACACAGATACAAGATATGAAAGTTTTAGGTGAGGAGTATAAAATTAATTTATTTGCTGATGATGTTTTGGTGTATTTAATAAACCCAGCTCAGTCACTTTTACACTTGAAGGAATGTTTAATACAATATGGATGTCTTTCTGGATATAAAGTTAATTGGGAAAAAAGTGAAATTTTACTGGTAAGAGAAGGAGATTATTCAGTTTATAAGTATCTTATTAATTTGAAGTGGAATGATCGAATTAAATATCTAGGTATGATTTTGAATGTTAATTATCAATCTTTATTTAAATTATGCTCCGTTAATGAAAAAAATTAAAACTGATTTGATTAAATGCAAAGATTTACCTATTAATTTAATGGGTAGGATAAATACAATTAAGATGAATATCTTTCCGCATATACAATATTTGTTTAAATCTATTCCATATTTACTTGATAAAATTTTTTTTCGAGATTTGAATAAAATGGTTAGGGAGTTTTTATGGAGGGGTAAATTTTCGAGAGTAGCTTTGAATACATTAACTTGGAAATATGAGTTAGGGGGATTACGTTTACCACATTTTCAAAATTATTATGAAGCAGCCCAACTTAAATTTATTAGTTCATTGATGGATTTGGTATGGCCTCTTAGTTGGGCTAAAATTGAGATGGCAAATATTTCTGAATTTGAAATACATCAATTTTTGTTTACATGGAATATAAATATGTTACAACAATATAATGTGCCTATACTAAAACATTTAATGAAGTTATGGATAAATAAAATGACAGGCTCTAGGGGTAAATTATCGGCTTTGACTCTTGTACAATAATCAATAATCAATACATAATCAAAGTTTATTGTATTGGAGATTTAAAGGTGTGAAAAATTTGTGAGATTGTTTTAAAGAGGGTAAGTTTTTATCTTTTAATCAGATGAGGGAAGGTTTTGGTATTGATAAGAACTCTATTTCTTTATTATCAAATTTGATCTTTGGTAAAATGTATGTTTGGTAGAGATATGATTTTACCTAAAATGACTAAATTTGAGACTTTTCTTATGAAGGTACCAGAGAAGGGTTATATTTCATCTATGTATCAAATATTACAGGATGGTATGGATAAAAAGGGTTGGGATAGATCTAAAATTAAATGGGAAGCGGATATTGGTTTTATTTTTTCTGAATATGATTGGTTAGATATCTGTTATGATAGTGTAACTAGATTGATAAATGCACATTATGCAATGATTAATTACAATTTTTTATATCAATTATATTTGACACCTGAAAAAAATTTTAAAATATGGTTTTCATGAATCAGATTTGTGTTTTAGATGTGGTGATACGGTTGGAACTTTTTTTCATGCTGTTTGGTTATGTATACATATGCAATCTTTTTGGAAGAAAATTCTATCATTTTTAGAATACCTGTATAAGATTAAAATAATTTTAGATTCAACAGTATTTTTATTGGGTAGTTTGCAACCTCTGAAAGGTTTGAGATTAGATAAGTTTCAGCTTGCTTTTGTATATTTAGCTTTATCTGTAGCAAAAAAATAAATTGCTAGTACGTGGAAAGATACAAATATGATTGATATTAATAGATGGCATAAAGAGATGAAATATTGTTTAATAATGGAAAAAATTATGTATGTTTCGTGTGATAATTATAATTTTTTATTAATAAGTGGTTGTTATACTCAGAATATTTACATTTCAATTTATATTGATTAGATTTTAATATGTATATTTAACTTTTTCTTTAATATTCTTTCTTTTTTCTTTCTTCAAGGCTCTCCTTAGGAGAGTTGGCTGAAGGGGGGGTTCTTTTCTTTTTTTTTCTTTTTTTCTATATATAAAAAACTATTCATGTTTATGTTTCATTGCTGCATATGTCATATTATTTGTTTTTTGAACGAATAAATAAAGTTTAAAAAAAACTGTTCAATATTGACAGCATTTTGTATATCTGCTTTAGTTTTCTAGCATCTAGGGAATTCTGTGCAGTTGTCAGATCCCACAATCAGCTACATATCACAACAGCTTGTTCAAGGCTGGCTTAACTCCAGTCAGTCACCAAAACCAACTTCCACCTGTGCCCCTCATCTAAATTTCACTGGGCGCCCTGACACTAGTGCAGAATCTACTCACACAATCATTACACAGATCTCAGGACATCCTTTTGGAAATTTAGAACAGAAGCTTTCTGCAGAATTTTCTTATTTTCTGTGTGGGTGCAAGTCATTACCTCTCACCTCACAGAACAACAGGAAATCAAGGTATTTGAAGATGTCTAATTTTGCATGTCTGATGAACAGATGATCATGCAACACACTAATCTCATTAACCCAGTACAGATTAAGTCGTATCAACCTTTGCATGATAAGACTGTGGAAGAACAGTACTATTTTTCCCCCCACAATGAAAGGACTAGCGCATTTTAAGATATTCAAAAATAAAAGTTTTATTTAACTGCATAAGTCTTCCATGTCTCATATACATCTTCAAATTCAAGACTCATGAATTTCTAAATTCGGCTTCACCACTTGCGACATTCCCGAGGGATACTGACCAAACAAACAAGTTAACTGGGGTTCAGAAGACCACCCACCTGAAACCAGATCAACTTATCACTACTCAAAAATGTCCCTGCAGTGTCGGCAACAGAATTCACTTGACTACAATCAATTATATTGCAGTAAAACACGAAAGTCTGCAGACTTTCAATTATATCAATTACAGAGTTTTCCATGTTTGGGACAAAGACACATTTTTCATTTATTTGCCCCTCTGCTCTACAGTTTTAAATATGTAATCAAACAATGCACTTGTAATTAAATTGCAAATTCCAGCTTTTATTAAAGGGTATTTGTGAATATTTTGATTTGACAATGTAGAAATTATAGCACTTTTTATAGCCCTCATTTCAGGGCACCATAATATTTGGGACAAAGCAATGATGTGTATAGTAAAGTAGTCATACTTTGTTACATATCCCTTGCATGCAATGACTGTTTGAAGTCTGTGATTCATAGATATCACCAGGTGCTGAGTATCTTCTCTGGTGATGCTCTGCCAGGCCTCTTCTGCAGCCATCTTCAGCTCCTGCTTGATTGTCTCCTTAAATTTTTTCTTCAGCATATGGAAGGCCTGCTCAATTGGATTTAGATCAGGTGACTGACTTGGCCATTCAAGAATTTTCCAGTTTTTAGCTTTGAAAAACTCCTTTTTTTTTTACTTCAGCTGTATGTTTGGATCATTGTCTTGCTGTAGGATTGTACGATGAAGCACCATCCAATGAAATGAAGGTATTTGCTCAAACTTGAGCAGATGTATCTATACACCTCAGAATTAATTTTGTTATTGTCATCAGCAGTTATATCATCAATGAAAATAGGAATTCCAATGCCTGTGGCAGTTTTACTAGCAGAGGCCATAAGAAGCCCACTACCATGTATCACAGATGAGGTGCTATGCTTTGGATCTTTGGGCAGTTCATTTACGCAGCCACACTTTGATCATGCCATCACTCAGATACAGGTTAACCTTCCTCTCATCTGTCCACAAGATGTTTGTCGAGAATTCTCAGGCTCTTTTAAATATTTCTTGGAAAACTAATCTGTAGCTAACTATTGGTTTGCATCTTGCAGTGTAACCTCTGTATTTCTGATCCTGAAGTCTTCTGCGAACAGTAGACATTGACACACCCACACGTGCCTCCTGAAGAGTTTCTGATCTGTTGGACAGGTGTTTGGGGATTTTTCTTCATTATGTTGAGAATTCTTCTGACATCAGCAGTGGAGGTCTTGCTGGGCCTACCAGTCTCTTTGTGATTAATGAGCTCACCAGTATTCTCTTTTTAATGATGTTACAAAGAATTGATTTTGGTAATCTTAAGGTTTGAGTGAAGTCTCACTGTTTCATTCTTGTTTATCAGCCTCAAAATGGCTTATTTGATCTTCAAAGGCACCACTCTGGTCCTCATGTTGAGAAAAGGCAACTAGACTCCAAAGATGATCAAAAGCTTAGAAGTGTCTAGCTCTCTTTCCTGCACCAATGAAGCAATTAAACATACCTGAGTACTGTTACAAGCCAAGAGAACCCCCAAATCCAGCAGCAACAGAAATTCACCAAAACAAATGGTTACTCAAACAAAAGTTGCTTTTAATTATCTTTAAACATGGAAACAGGATCAAACTCCAATTTATTACTATTAACTTACTTAACCTCACAACCCCCTTCTAATTCTAACCACACATGTATGTAATGCGAGAGCAAGTTTATAAAAGTTCTTTAAATTGCAGTCCAATCTCACTTCTCACTCCTCCAAGTTCCGTGGTTGCAGGCAGTTCTTATACTGTGCACAGAATTTAACATTTATGAAGTTAACTAGGCGTTGGTGCTTGAAAGTTAAATAGTTACCGCTCAGGAAGGTCTTGTCAGTTTTCAGAGAGAGATTTGTTGGTCGCTGGACAAAAACTAATTCCTTCTAATCAGCCGCATCAGTATTTTGCCGAAGAAACTTGCCCCATCAAGGTTCTCCAGATGATAACCTCTTTCTTTCAGGTCACCACAGAGTTCCTTTTTGTTTCTCTTATTTCAAGTCAAATATTAGTCAGCCAGTCCTCTCCTCTTTTATGGACCACAAGGGCTTTGACCAGGGTGAACTAATAACTCACAACACATTTTCAAAATGGGCTTTTTCCACAAGCTTTCCAGCTTGTCCTGTTCCAGACCCAGCTGTTGCTGCTGAACTGTAAAAATGTAAAACTGAATTCTCTCTCTCTGAGAAACAGCCTGTTTGACTCTCCTTGCTTGTAAAACCACATGTCCCTCTTAGAACAGCAACCTTCACTCAGACAGACTAAAGATCCGAACCTAATCCTCCGAGTTCTTTCATGTGTTGCTTTCCAAGACAGCAATCCATTTGTGAAATCTCTATAGGCTCTCCCCAAAGTTTTTGCAAAGGTACTCGGAGCTGGCCTGTCTAGCTTGAGAAGAGCTCCAGTATTTTAAATGAGATCTGTTTTGAAGTGTTTGTATGTGACTTACACTGAAACCTGCCCAAAACCTATCTCCTTTAAAACATATCTATTTACAATACAAAATTTAACAAAACACAGTACACATTTCAAAAATATTATGGTGCCCTGAAATGGGGTAACTGTGTTTTAAAAAGTGCTGTAATGTCGACATATTCAAGCCTGTGATGGTACAGATTATTTCACCAATGTGTATATGTACATATGTACAGATGGTAGTGTAGGATGACTGAATGTCTGAGAGTGTAGCCACACCTACTGGCAGGTCTTAAAGAATTGCTCCTAGCCAGACCAGGTCATTCTGGACTGGTCAACCTACTTGTGATATGCTTCAGTGTTTTAGTTAATAAAAGCCTTGGTTTGGATCAACAAGTCTTTGGTTTCTTAGAAAGCCAAAATGTATTTAAATAACCTTTAATAAAATCTGGCTCTGTATACACTAATCTTTGTGAGGCTTTTCAGTTGGTTGTTTTTCCAGATTCTTTTGTGTAGTCTTCCAAAGGCGCTATTTGCCTTGGCGAGTCTGTTGTCTATCTCGTTGTCGATCCTTGCATCCGATGAAATGGTGCAGCCGAGATAGGTAAACTGGTTGACCGTTTTGAGTTTTGTGTGCCCGATGGAGATGTGTGGGGGCTAGTAGTCATGGTGGGGAGCTGGCTGATGGAGGACCTCAGTTTTCTTCAGGCTGACTTCCAGGCCAAACATTTTGGCAGATTCTGCAAAACAGGACGCCAAGCGCTGAAGAGTTGGCTCTGAATGGGCAACTAAAGCGGCATCGTCTGCAAAGAGTAGTTAACGGACAAGTTGCTCTTGTGTCTTGGTGTGTGCTTACAGGCGCCTCAGATTGAAGAGACTGCCATCCATGCGGTACTGGATACAGAGCCGTTGTCATACCCACACTCCTGTTCAGCTCCGAATCATGGGTCCTCTACCGGCATCACCTACGGCTCCTAGAACACTTCCACCAGCGTTGTCTCCACTCCATCCTCAACATTCATTGGAGCGACTTCATCTCCAACATCGAAGTACTCGAGCTGGCAGAGGTTGACAGCATCGAATCCACGCTGCTGAAGATCAAACTGCGCTGGGTAGGTCTCGTCTCCAGAATGGAGGACCATCGCCTTCCCAAGATCGTGTTATATGACGAGCTTTCCACTGGCCATCATGTCAGAGGTGCACCAAAGAAGAGGTACAAGAACTGCCTAAAGAAATCTCTTGGTGCCTGCCACATTGACCACCGCCAGTGGGCTGATATCGCCTCAAACCGTGCATCTTGGCGCCTCACAGTTCGGCGGGCAGCAACTTCCTTTGAAGAAGACCGCAGAGCCCACCTCACTGTCAAAAGACAAAGGAGGAAAAACCCAACATCCAACCCCAACCAACCAATTTTCCCTTGCAACCGCTGCAACCGTGTCTGCCTGTCCCGCATCGGACTTGTCAGCCACCAACGAGCCTGCAGCTGACATGGACATTACCTCTCCATAAATCTTCATCCGCGAAGCCAAGCCAAAGAAAAGAAGAAAATAAAATCTGGAATATGCATCTTAATCACATTAATTGTTTGATTACAAATTTAAAACTGTGGAGCACAGGAGCAAATGAAGGAGAAAATGTCTTTGTCTCCAACATTATGGCGGGCACTGTATGTTGTGTTATGCAGACTTCTAAAACTGAGAGTAAAATTGTCAGCACTTATCTTTCCCAAGGTTGTCTCTGCACATTCCGAATTGACCAATATGGCAAAGGCTATTACAACAAATGGGAAAAGGTTTCCATAGGAATCCTCCTTATATTTACCCACAAGCATTGTCCAAGCAAACTGAAACAGATTTCACTTGATTTTCGAAATGATGGAGCTTCAAAAACTCTGAAAGAACTATCTAGAAAATGCAGCTTGAACATCCATTTCTCCACCATTTGCACTGAGGCAAGCATTAAGAAACTCTCTGCCGAAAAGTATCCATGAATTGACTCTTCCTTCATTGAAAAGCATCTCAGCCATTTACGAGCAGCATTCCATACATTTGCTCAGCTGTCTGAACCTGCTGTGCGATTATTAGCCAGCACCTGTCTTAACCTCCACTGCCCATATTTACAAGTCCATTTCTCCTTTGCCCTCTATAGATCACAGTTTTATGAAACTTCTGTGTTATGGCTGTTAATTGATGTGTACTGGTGCTGATAGCTTATGAAAATTCTTCCTGCTTGCCGATGATTTGTCCATGCTCTGTGAAAAGAGCAGATGAGTTATTATTAGTACTAAAAAGACTGATCACTCAAGAATATTTTCATGATGTGAAATATGAAGCACCAGGGCACAATTCATGTACCTACACTGATGTGACAAATGGAATACGACACAGAATATATGATTAATGCTTACATACCAGGTAGTCTGCATTCATCTTAAACTTTCTGAAGAATCTCCATATAATCTTTATCTGTCCTGCTCATGTGCTAGCAAAGACCTTTCAAAGTAAGATTTGCCATCTTTTTGTTCAATTGGCTTTCTATTCAGTCAGCTTTGCTTTAAGCATGAACAGTCCTAAATCATACCATGGGCTAATTTAATACCCAGCAATGCATTTATGTTTTATTTGTCCACTTATCTTTATAAAAGAGTCAATTATAATCTAATCCTTCACAAGTTCATTTATACCATTTGGGAAAGGATGAAATATCAGCTAGAAATTCATTTTTCTAATGTCTTCATGGGGTTCATTCAGACATATAGAAATTAAAGGGAAGAAAAAAAACATTCAATCCCTCAAAGTCATGGTGCAGTTTCAATGATACATTCAATGATAAAACAATTAGACCACAGTCATGAAATCTCTGGAATGAGGTTATAAAATAGTTCAAAACAGACTAATTAGAGGGATGAATGCAGGAAAATTCTCTTTCTACCCACTCAAGCATGCAAAAACTAGTTAAGCCTAGCACATTGCCAATGTCCATATTGTCAGGTATTTCATCACATGTCATCTTTGCTCAAGCCCAACTCTCAGTAGAAAATTTGAAGAGTCAGCTATCAGTACGAGCTGGCATGCTATTCCAAAGGTTTCCTCTGATCTTGGAAAAGTACCAGCTAGCATCTGCAGTTCTCCCTCGTGTGACTTATATGTACAGTCTTTTATTTCAATCTATCTAATTGAAGTAATTCATCAATTGAATAATTAAATTGTTTAACCATGTATCTTTTAAAAAAAAAATCAGACCTCGCTTAATCTTTGCATCTACAAACTTTTTTACATTTCACAATAAAGATTTTAAGCTATTCGTTCTTACAGCTTTTTCTATGAACATTTTTCAAAACTTCTGTGTGAAACACCAAAACTGGCTATAATGTGATCACCCAGGTTTTGTTTAAGACAATATAATGTACTTCATTCTATCGTGAATGATCCAATTAACACAAATCCTTTAAAAAAAATTATAGATTTGGCTTCATGGTTTTTTTATGAACTTCTAGTTTTTGAAGCTCTAAAGGTCCTTTTCCTTCATAATCAATTTTAACTTTGACCTGTACAATCTGTGGAAAAACATTATGTTGCTCAAATCCAAATACATAAAACTACATTTACCTAAAATAACAGTTTGCCCTATTCCCTAAGGGAATACAGATCTCCTCCAATCTGAAAATCATCCACAAATTTTGTATCACATCTAGATGTGCAAACCTTTTTTTCCCCAAACAAACTATACCTAATTTTCACCTTATCTGGTGACTGGACTCTAAGCAAATGTGGTCATTAAGAAGTTGCCTATACTTAATCCATTGCATCAAATTTCTACTAATTCGGCAAGATTCTATGAGATGCAGTCTTGCTACAGACTTTCTGAAAATCCTCACCTTCATAAGTTCTTGAAAATAATCCAGTAAGTTCAAATAAGAATAATTATTGCCAGTGGACCCCATGTAACTTTGATTTTATGCATTTTCTTCCATGCCTTATTAGGTTGACTTTATGAAACAAAACCAAAGATGTTGGAAAAACCCAACAGGTTATGCATGTAGCATCTGTGGAAAGAGAAACACAGTTAAATGTTTCAGTTTGAAGTCGCTGAGATTCACCAGCATTTTCTGGGGTTTTTTTCAGGGTGACTTATTTGTTGCAAAACAACTCTCACGTGTTTTTAGTTTCAGACAACAAGCTGACATGTCTTGCTTCCTGTCTCTACGAATGAAATAATTGTTAAGTGTCATCCTGAAAATGGTCCTCGGCATTTTGTCATGCCAGCAGCTGGGACATCTGGTATTAACCTTTACTGAATAGCTGAGTCAAATGGTTAAGCATAATATCAAGGGTAACACTTACTTCATTCTTTTACCCTTTTGACAAGCCCACATGTATCTAAACTGAGCTTTCTGATTTTTTTTGCAGTTGATAACTCAAGTATGCACCATTTATGACTATTTCTGTACTTAATTAAATGCATATGATTCCAAAAGCAACCCTATTATATGAAATCCTGATAACAATGAACTAGATTTCATAAAAGTCATGAGAGAAATGATACACGCCTGACATCTTGATTTTGGACAGTGGAAGTATGCAAATTAAAACCTTTCTTAATGACAAGTTGAATGAAGTGCATAGAGTAGAACTCCTCCCTCTTAAATTCCTTCAGTGACTTACCAGTAAAGATCACATCATCTTGCAAAACTGAAGGATAATTTTAAAATTGAAAGAACATATCTGTAAATGAAAATATTACCTAGATCGTAAGAAGACCCACTTTAATAAAAGGGAAGAGTTCGGACACAAAACATTATGGTGATAAAAGTGGGCTCTTAAGGAGCAATATGGGTCTTACAAATGATGATATTGTCAGAGGAAATAAACCAGCAAATACATGAAACAATTGTTTTGCATCGGATTTCAGGAAACAAATAATGACTCAAAAATTGGGATTCTCAAAAATTCTTAAGCCAAACAACAACAATGAAGGAAATTAAAAAGGCATTAAGGATGTCAACTCCCAGAATGTATAATTTCCATTCCAGGATTTCCAAGTAAGCTAATGAAAAATTGCAGAATCTCCAACTTCAGCAAATTATAGTTATCTTCATTTGAAAAACATTTCTTTAAATTGGAAAATACAATAATCTTTCTGAAATTGAAAAAAAATAGCAAGAAAACCCAGAGAATTACAAAACAGATAGCTTGTCAACTATTCTTGGGATATTACTGGAATCTTATAATCAAGCAAATGAACACCTTGAACAGATTCAGTTGATTAAGGACAGCTAGCATGGATTTATAAAAGGTCAGTGGTGTTTTTTGTTTCATGTCTACACTTTGAGATTTCAGATTTGGGAGTGCTGTAAGTAAAAGTTGCAGTATATACAGAAGTTTTTTTAATTTAGTTTTTACAAAATTAAAGTATCCAAGGTGCAAGATTGCAGAAAATTTTTTTAAGTGGAATAAAAGGACTTGCTTCCATAAAAAAATCAGTAATGTTTGATAAATCTGACTACGTTGAAAATATAACTAAAGTAGTTCTTGAGGGACTTGAGGGATTTTGATATTTAGACTATCAAAATGCCATAAACTGATACAGAGAGAATTTTTTTTAAATTCCTCATAAAATATTGGGTTTTGTCTCTGAAGGTCATGAAGCTACTTTGCAGATGTACAGATATTCCCAATTTGGAATATTCTAATCTGGGCACCATATATCAATAAGGATATATTGGGTCAAAGAGCATATGGAATGGGTTTAAGAGTTGGATACGTAGATTTCGAAGCCATTACATTAAAACGAGGGACAATTTAGAAAGTTAACACAAGATTAGGATATTAAAGGGTACCCCATAATGCTGATGGAGAGAAACTACACCTGTTATCTAGGCAGCCACGGAGAGTCTTTCAGAGGAAAAGTTAGAAAATATTTCACTGCAAAGAAAAGTAAAAGTTTGAAACTCTCTTCCACAGCAAATAACTAATGCAGGATTATTTATGATTTTTAAGTTTACCAGTCAGGGATATATGGCAAAAGAATGTAACAGAGTAAAAGAACAGGATCAAAGGGATACATGTTCTACTCTTGATGTTTGTCCAAAATTAAATTATACAGTTTTAAGCAGTACTAGTCATAGAGTTCATATATAAAATATTTTGAGTGATTCAGAACTACGCTGAGTCTGTGAGTAAAGCTTATAAATACAGATATGCGCCACTTAATGCCTACGATACATTAGGCAATATGGATCTTGTGCGAACACCATATTATATACTTAGCAAAGCTACATGGGATACTGTAGTGCACCTGTAGACATTTTATTTGTAAGTAGGGATCAGTATGGGGACCAACACCCTGTGGGGAGAGAGCGGGGGAGCGAGATCAATGTGGGGACTGACAGGTCTGTGGGGAGAAAGCAGGGCAGTGGGATCAGTGTGGGGACTGACAGGGCTGTGGGGAGAAAGCAGGGCAGTGGGATCAGTGTGGGGACTGACAAGGGCTGTGGGGAGACAGCAGGGCAGTGGAATCAGTGTGAGATCCCTCATGGGGCTGTGCAGATAGAGCGGGGCAATGGGAACAATGGGGAGAGCATAGGGCAATAGAATTAGTAGGGACTGATGTTGGGCTGTGGGGAGAGAGCGGGGCAGTTGGATCAGTGTGGGTATACAGTACACAATTTCCTATAGCTAGCAATTGCTTTTTCTAAATTGCTGCGGACTTGCTTGCAGTAACTGAATAATTATGGGACCAAGAAAGTATATGCGGTAGGACATTAGTGCATCTACAGGTATGCACCACATGCTTATAGTGCAAAAGCAAAACATATGGTAAAACTTTATAAATTACTGGTTAATATAAGACTATAATAAAACAGAGCAATGACTTAACACCATATTCCTGCATCATTCCCCTTCCTATATCAAAATCTATCAATCTCCCTTCTGAGAAAGCTCAATGATTCAACAGCCACAGCTCTCAAGGGCAGAGAAGTCCAAGGATGCATCCCACTGCATAAAGAAATTTCTCCTCATTTTGGCCCTAAATGGCCTTCATTTTTTTTTTCCTGACTATAATCCTTGATTCTACACTTCTCCCCAAAGGATGGCATCTTTCCTGCATCTAGCCTGTTAAGCCCTGTAAAGATTTTGCAAGTTTGAAATACATCTCCTCTCAGTTTTCAAAACTCTAAAATATGGGCATTATCTATTTAATTTCTTCACATGCAGGAAACCATCTCTGGAATCAGACTAATGAATCCTCAGTGACAAGTTTATCACACTGTAGGTAAGGAAGCCAAAACTACATTAACCACAGTCTCACGAAGGCCCATTCTAAATGCAATAAGACATCATTATGCTATATTCATATCCTCTAATAATAAAGGCCGATCGAGTTTGAATATGCTAGAAAACCAGTTTGAACATTTTTTGACAACTTTGTTTTTAAATGTTTCTGCTTATTTTTAAATTCAAGTTGGTGCCAGACATTGGTAACGTTTTTGCAGTGCCTGGATAGCAGGCGAATCTAAGATTTTCACTGCATCTCAGTATGTAACAATAAACTAAACTTTTTGGATATCATTTTCCTTCCAAAATATTTGCTACACCTACAGACAGGCCTTCGGTAATGTGTGTAAAAGATTTGGGTTCCTTTGAATATTAACTGTGGTGGTACACCACCGGCCTACTGCAGCGGGCAACCTCTGTACCTGCAGGAGTGTAAGGGTACAGGACAACACTTGTCCCGCTGTCAGTCAGTCGGCCTGAATGGATCACTCCCTCTGGGATATAAGCCTGCGCTGGCCTCCCGAGGCCTCACTCAGTGTTGCTGCAGCTACAGCCAGCCTGGCTCAGTGGAAGTCTTTGTGGATTTAAAGCCTGTTGTACAGATCTTACCTTGTGTGTGTCTGATTCTGGCTGAAAGCACACCACAATTTAATCCACAAAATTTGCCCACGGCTGCTAAGGAAAAACTCCTGAGTGCAGGGAACCTCGAAGTTGACCCTTGCCACCCAGAAGCCCAGACACGCTGTGATAGTACAGATCTATCACCAATGTACATAGTGTATATAGTTACTGTATCTAGACTGTGCTTACAGCGATTGGCTGAGAGCTAAGCCACACCTATTGTTTGGGCCTTAAAGGGTTGTGTCCCTAGCCAGGTCGGATCATTCCGGACTGGTCGGCCACCTGTGAAGAGCTCCGGTCTTTTGCTAATAAAAGCCTTGGTTTGGATCAACAAGTCTTTGGTTCTTTCGACGAGCTCTACAATTTTATTAGCAAAAAGAATTTTTTTTGAAAGGGATGGAGCGTTTAACTCGGCCAGAAAAACTTGATATCGACCCACAGTCAGCTACAGCCTTCAAAGCCTTTAAGTTCTGGCTGCTGAACTTTGAAAACTTCCTGAGATTCATTCAGGTAGAGGAGGATAACCAGCGTCTAACAGCATTGCTGTCTATGGTGTCCTTGAGAGTCTACGAGAACATCCAGGATGAGACCACTTACACCGCAGCCATAAAGGTACTGAAGGAACTGTATGATCAACCGGTGAACAGAGTTCATGCCCGGCTCATGCTTGCGTCGAGGAAACAACAGCCCGGCGAGTCCAGCAGGGCATATTTACAAGTACTAAAGGCATTGGGCAAGGACTGTAACTGTGTGGACAAAACTGCTGCCGAGATCACTAGCGACCTCGTCCGGGATGCCTATGTGGCCGGGCTCCGATCGAACGAAGTGAGGCTGCGTTTGCTCGAACAAGGGGTAGAAAAACTAGAGGACGTGGCCCGGATTGCAATCACAATGGAGGATGCAGCCTTAAAGTCCACCGAGCTCTCTAGGGACTGGACCCCTCGTTCTGATGTGAGTAAAGTGCCCTTCTACCCTACCCCTGACGGCCTGTCGGCTGCTGCTACCCTGCCCCGTGCGAACCCGAAATGTTATTTCTGCGGGAGGGACAAGCACAGCAGATCCCAGTGCCCAGCAAGAAAAGCCAGGTGCCAGAAGTGCCTTAAAAAGGGCCACTTTGCTGCAGTCTGTAGGTCTAAAATGGCCGCCAGCAAACACAGTGCCTCGTGTGAAGCTCAACCGCCACTATCCCATTCAAACTCTTCTTCCCCAGAGCTCTCGTCCAATGAGAGCGAGGGCTCCCCCGCACGGCAACGCCTGACGTCACGGAGACGCCGAACCCGGAAGGGGCAACCCACCGTCGCAACCATGGTGATGGCCTGCCTCTCGCCCCCGTGCGGAACACTTGACACTACCGCCGCTGCTGCCGCCGCCACAGCCACCCCCGGGGCCGACGCTACCGCCGCTGCTGCCGCCGCCACGGACACCCCCGGGGCCGACGCTACAGCCGCTGCTGCCGCCGCCACGGACACCCCCGGGGCCGACGCTACCGCCGCTGCTGCTGCCGCCACAGACACCCCCGGGGCCGACGCTACCGCCGCCGCAGCCACCCCCGCGACCAACCAGGTGCTCACCCTAGCGTCCATCGCTGACGACCGCCAGGGCCCGACCACCGATCACGAGCAACTACAAACCCCACTACTTACCATTCACCCGCCACAACAGCACTTCCGGGAGGTTCTCCAACCTGCTCCTCGAGCGTTGACTACGTCATCCCGTTGCGTGACGTCATCCCGTTGCGTGACGTCATCGCGCAAAACTCGCCTGTCAACTGCTTCAATAACATTAAACCAGCAATGCTCTCATCCCCTCACCAGAGCAATGGAACTGATTAAAGTGCATGGACACTACACCAATTGCTTATTTGACTCTGGGTCAACTGACAGTTTTATCCAGCCAGATCTGGCCCTCCGTTGGGGACTTGACATTATCCCCACTACCCAGAGGATCTCATTAGCGACGAGGTCGCACTCGACTGGGATAAAGGGGTATTGCATCGCCACGCTGGAAGTACAGGGCGTGACGGTCACCCACTTTAAATTATTCGTCCTTCCCCAATTGTGCGCCCCAGTGTTGCTGGGATTAGACTTCCAGTGTCAGTTCCAAACGGTGTCCCTACACTTTGGGGGACCCCACGCCCCCCTCTCGGTCTGCCATTGCCCCACTCCCGAAGCACCCGAGCAACCCGCCCCCGTGCCCCGGGGCCAATCCTGCGGCCTTTCCACACTCCGGATTGCCCCGCCAGCACTCTTCGCAAACCTCACCCCTGGCTGGAAGCCTGTGGCCACCAAAAGTCGGCAATATAGTTACGAAAACAGGCAATTCATTAGGAGTGAGGTGCGTAGATTGCTGGATGAGGGCATCATCGAACCCAGTTCAAGCCCCTGGAGAGCCCAGGTGGTGGTTGTCAAGAATGGGGAAAAACTACAGATGGTGGTCGACTACAGCCAGACCATTAACCGCTTCACACTCCTGGATGCGTACCCCCTGCCACGCATCACGGATGTGGTGAACCAGATCGCCCAGTACCGCATTTTCTCCACTATTGACCTACGTTCGGCCTACCACCAGCTCCCGATCCGCTGCGAGGACCGACCATTCACGGCCTTTGAAGCGAATGGGCGGCTATATCAATTTCTCAGGGTACCATTCGGGGTCACAAATGGTGTCGCGGTCTTCCAGCGGGAAATGGACAGGATGGTGGACCAGAACGGGCTAACCGCTACCTTCCCGTATCTGGACAATATCACCATCTGCGGCCACGACATGCAGGACCATGACGCCAACCTAGACAAATTTCTTCAAACTGCCCGTCAGCTAAACCTGACTTACAATTTGGACAAGTGTGTTTTCCGGACCACACGACTCGCTATTCTAGGTTGTGTGGTGGAAAACGGGATAGTCATGCCAGATCCTGACCGCATGCGTCCCTTAATGGACTTACCCCCCCCACATACCCAGAAAGCTCTCAAACGCTGCCTGGGCCTTTTCTCTTATTACGCACAATGGGTTCCAAACTACGCCGACAAGGCACGTCCTCTTATCAAGACCACCTCTTTTCCCCTCTCGACCGAAGCCACAGCGGCTTTCGATCGAATCAAATCTGACATCGCTGCTGCGACGCTGCACGCGATCGATGAGTCTGTCCCGTTTCAAGTCGAGAGCGATGCATCCGACTTCGCCCTGGCAGCCACCTTGAACCAGGCCGGTCGGCCTGTAGCCTTCTTCTCCAGAACCCTCCAGGGTCCGGAGAGTAGACACTCCTCGATCGAGAAGGAGGCCCAGGCCATAGTTGAAGCGGTACGTCGTTGGAGACATTACCTCGCTGGGAGGCGCTTTACACTGTTGACTGATCAACGCGCGGTCTCCTTCATGTTCAGCAACACCCAGCGTGGTAAGATAAAAAACGACAAAATCGCCAGATGGAGAATCGAACTCTCCACCTTTAACTATGACATCCTGTACCGGCCTGGTAAGCTCAACGACCCGCCTGACGCGCTCTCCAGGGGGACGTGCGCCAGCATACAGATGGACAGACTACGGAAACTCCATGAGGCGCTCTGTCATCCAGGGGTCACTAGGTTTGCTCACTTTGTCAAGGCGCGCAACTTACCCTACACAGTTGAGGAGATCCGCTCCATGACCCGAGCCTGTTCGGTGTGCGCCGAATGCAAGCCCCACTTCTTCCGTCCGGATAACTCCCACGTCATCAAAGCCACCCGCCCCTTCGAGCGTCTTAGCGTAGACTTTAAGGGACCCCTACCGTCGACCAACCGTAATACCTACATCCTTACGGCCATCGACGAATACTCCCGCTTCCCATTCGCTGTGGCCTGCCCAGACACCACTGCCACCTCAGTGATACAGGCCCTTCACAGTATTTTCACCATCTTCGGGTACCCCAATTCCATCCACAGTGATAGGGGGTCCTCATTCATGAGTGCAGAGCTGCAACAGTACCTTCTGGAGTGTGGCATTGCTTCAAGCAGGACCACGAGCTATAACCCACGCGGTAATGGCCAGGTCGAGAGGGAGAATGCCACCATATGGAGAGCGGTTACACTGGCTCTCTGGTCTAAAGGTCTCCCCACCTCTCACTGGCAGGAGGTTCTCACTAGTGCCTTACACTCCATCCGCTCCCTCCTATGTACTGCAACAAATGCCACCCCCCACGAAAGGATGTTCCTTTTCCCGAGGAAATCCGAATCGGGAACCACTGTACCGGCATGGCTCACCGTCCCTGGCCCCGTCCTTTTGCGACGCCACGTCCGGCACTCAAAGAATGACCCCTTGGTCGACCGAGTGACTCTACTCCACGCGAACCCACATTACGCATACGTGGAGTTCCCAGACGGGCGGGAGGACACTGTTTCGGTGCGGGACCTAGCTCAGGACGCGGTAGACCCAGCAAACCCCCCAACTCCTTATGCTCCAGGCCCCGTGCCGCAACAGAAGGACCAACAGCACCCCAATGACTCGGGCCACCCTGCCGACAAAACGACTGGGGAATTGAGCGACGGAGCAGTCGCACCCGATGAGCCCGCTGGTGACACCACTCCAGCGACCCCAATCCCGGCACCACGGCGGTCACGCCGGATGGTCAGACCCCCTGACCGCTACAGTCCTTGACCTACCCCTTCCTTTTCATTCTCTCCCTCGTTTTTTTTTTTTTTTCCCGGGTCAATTCTCCAAGAAGGGGTGAATGTGATAGTACAGATCTATCACCAATGTACATAGTGTATATAGTTACTGTATCTAGACTGTGCTTACAGCGATTGGCTGAGAGCTAAGCCACACCTATTGTTTGGGCCTTAAAGGGTTGTGTCCCTAGCCAGGTCGGATCATTCCGGACTGGTCGGCCACCTGTGAAGAGCTCCGGTCTTTTGCTAATAAAAGCCTTGGTTTGGATCAACAAGTCTTTGGTTCTTTCGACGAGCTCTACACACGCTTTGAGATCTGGCAGCACACGGTCGAGGCAATCATCGAAGCGCACGCAGGCAGCATCCTGGACTCAGATCGGAAGAGGCTGGTCCTACTCCGGACAAAGCTAAGTCCCCACGCCTTCCAGTCAATCAAAGGCTGCTCCACGTACAAGAGCACAATGGACACTCTCGAGAACTTGTACAAGACCCCCATGAATGCGGTCTGTGCAAGGTACCTCCACAACACCTGAGCCCAGTAACCCGGGGAGACAGCTGAGTCTTACCTGGGACATGTGCGAGAGTTGGCCCGACCGTGTCTGGCTGAATCTGGGGTAAGCACAGAGGAGGTTGAGAGGCTGATCCGGGACGCCTTCGTCTGAGTGCTACGCTCAAAGGCCATCCAGAGGAAGCTGCTGGAAGATAGTATCTACACCCTGACTAAGACAGTGGAAATGGTCCGAACCCTGGAAGCTGCAGCCCTGCACATCGAAGCCTTCGATTCAAAGTTCTCCCAGGCTCCCTTATGGCCTTCTCACACTGCAGCTGCAGCCCCAGACCAAGCTGGGAAGGAGAATGTCGCTGCGGCACGCACCCGGCGCCCCTGTAAGTACTATGGGTCCTGGTGTGGGTCAGACCGATGATCACGCTGAAACTGCCCGGCTAGGAACCAGTACTGTTCCCAAAACAGCTACGACATCCAGTACCACACGTAGAAGTTTAACGACTCCCCCGATGCCCTCTCTCGGACCTGCGCAGCTATGCACGATGACAGGTTGCAGGCATTGCATGAGTCCCTCTGCCATCCGGGCGTCACCAGGTTGTACCATTTCATTAAGTCCCAGAACCTGCCGTCCACCATCAGGGACATCAAGGACATGACTGAGGCCTGCCGGGTCTGCGCGGAGGGTAAACCCCGTTTCTTCTGCCCACCTCAGGCCCATGTCATAAAGGCCACTTGGCCCTTCGAGCATCTCGGCATGGACTTCAAAGGGCCCCTGCCTTCCACGAACCGAAATGTCTACTTCTTCACGATAGTGGACGAGTAGTCACGCTTCCCTTTCGCTATCACTTGCCCGGACACCTCCACGGCCACCGTCATCAGGGCCTTGGAGCAGATCTTCAACATGTTTAGCTACCCCGCTTTCATCCTCAGCGACCAGGGGCCTAGTTTCATGAGTAACGAGTTGTGCCAGTACCTGATGGTGAGGGCATCGTGACAAGCCACACGACAAGATATACCAGAGATGCAATGGGCAAGTGGAATGTGAAAACTGGGTGGTCTGGAAGACAATCCTCCTGGCTCTCAAGTCAAAAGGGTGGGCCATTGAATACTGGCACAATGCCCTGCCCGAGGCACTCCATGCCATTCGGTCGCTGCTATATACAGCTACCAATGAGACCCTTCATGAACATCTGTTCACATTCCCCAGGAAGTCGGCGACTGGAATGTCCCTCCCAGCATGGCTCACGTCCCCGGGACCGGTGCTCCTGCGTAAGCACGTATGGACACACAAGGCCAAACCCCTGGTCGAGCAGGTCTTCCTCCTACACGCGAACCACAACTACACCTATGTTAGGTTCAGCAGTGGCAGGGAGGACACCGTCTTAACCAGAGACCTGGCACCAGCAGGAGCACCCACCACTCCACGGCATCCTTCAGCCCAGGATGACACTGACCGGACATACATCCCCATCCCAAGGGAGCTATGGGACGCAGGACCTCCCTGACCACCAGGGGCCCTCTTCAGCCCTGGGGGACGAACCTGCCGCCCTCACCCATCCAATACGACTCTCACACGTCGACCCTGGCCTATTTGGCCACCCCTCCGTGCGACACCACACCAGTCACACAGACCTCTGCCGCCAGTCCCCCCACTTCCCCTCCAACCAGTGACCAGGAGCCAGTCCTAGGACGGACACAGAGACCCCGGCGGCTGCCAGATCGTCTCAATCTATAAATATTGTATTTTGTATAGTGGGTATGATTCCTTATTACTGCCCCCCCACCCACCTCCCCGGGACAATTTTAAAGAAATAGGTGAATGTGGTGGGACACAACTGGCCTACTGCAGGGGACAACCTCTGTACCTGCAGGAGTGCAAGGGGACAGGACAACACCTGGCCAGCTGTCAATCAGTCAGCCTGAATGGATCAAGCCCCACCCGGTCAGGTGTTAATCACCCTCTGGGATATAAGCCTGCGCTGGCCTCCCGAGGCCTCACTCAGAGTTGCTGCAGCTGCAGCCAGCCTGGCTCTGTGGAAGTCTTTGTGAATTAAAGCCTGTGGTGCAGTCTTTACCTTGTGTGTGTATCTGATTCTGGCTAACAGCGCACCACACTAACATTGCATAATACCAGCTGAGTACACCCCCTTGAAGCTTAAGACTTAAGACTTAAGACAATTATTTCTAATTGTGGGCTCCATACTCAAAAGCAAGAGTTAAAGGTTTTGGAGAGATAGCATAATAGTATCAAAGAGGTTTCACACCTCTGGATACAGGGAGTAATAGTCTGTGACTACAAGATAGTCCTTCCCTTGACATTTGAATAGGTCAGTGCCTACCTTCTGTTAAAATCTGTATGGTGCTGGGTGTGGCTTTAGTGGTTCTGCAGGACTGCTTGCTTGATATTTCCGGCATATCGTACAGTTTAACACTCATGTTGATTCTTCTCTTACACTTTTTGATTTTGTGATTTCCTCCATGGATCCTTTTTAGCATTTCTTTTCTCAGACTCTTTGGGATAAGGATTTTACTTCCTTTGTAGATAATGTTCTCAACCACTGACAGTTAAGCCCTGCAGTTCCAGTTCTCTGAAACGTCAGGTGAGCAGTCCTGCTTCATGTTGGGCCATCCATCCAAGATGTTTTTTTCTCAGTTGACTCAGTGTTTCATCTTTGTTTGTCTCTGACTTTATGAGCTCCATTTTTGCATCTGATATGGGCAATGCACTTGTGATCATGTCCACGAAGGCATTCTCGTCTTCATATATTTTGGTGTTTGCGGGCTCTCTCGTGTCAACAGCACTAGACAACATGTCTACTGTGGACATTAGCTTAGCCAGAGTGTACGCCACATTCGGTGTATACCGTTGCAGCCTAATCATCATTCTTTGTATTCTCAGTGGACATTTATTTAATGAGTTTTGGAACAATGCAGTCAAGAGCTTATGGTCAGTCTCTACACTGATTGCTTGTCCTGACACAAACTGATGAAATCTTTCATAGGCGTATGTGATGCTGAGCAGCTCCTTTTCAATTTGAGGGCATCGCATCTCCACGTCTGTCATTGAGCGTGATGCATATCAATGGGTTGCCAGTCATCATATTTTTGCAGAGGCACTGCATCAAGCCCACTATGTCATGCATCTGATGATATCTTGATGGGTCTCACTGGGTCATAAAACCTCAGAATTGGTTCCTCTGTGAACAGTTTCTTTAGTTCCCTCCATGACTTTTTATGCTCATGATTCCATTCCCTTTCAATGTTCTTTTCTGTTAGTCTTCTCAATGGAGCCATCTTTTCTGAGAGATTAGATATGAATTTACCCATATAGTTGACCATTCCATTAAACCTCTATTCATCTTTTTTGCATTGTGGCCTTGGCATATTCCCAATGGCAGACTCTTTTCTGGGATTTGCTACAAATCCTACAAATCTCCTACAAATGTTCGTTCTGTCACCCCGAACTGGCATTTCTTTCTATTCAGCTTCAGGTTTGCTCTCCTTGTTGCTTCCAGCGCTTTCCTTAGTCTCTCATCATGCTATATTCTCGTGGTTCATCCACTGAGGTATCAACTCCGTCCAGGTGCTCATAGACCAAATGGATAGTTTTGTGATACCCTTCAGGAGCTGAGGCAATTCCAAATGGTAACCTTAGGAATTTGTATCTGCCAATGGACTATTGAATGTGCAGTCTTGAAGTTGCTTCATCCAATTCTAACTGCCAAAATCCTGATGATGCATCTAACTTGCTGAAAAACTTTACATTTGTTTATGATTTTGTTTATGTGTCAGAAGCTTAAAGTGTTATCTATTTATTGCTTTGTTTAGATCTATTGGATCCAGGCAAATTCTAAACTTTCCATTCTTTTTGTCCACAACAATGAGTGGACTCACCCACTCCATTGACTCATCTATCTTCAGAATCATGTTCAGGCTTTCCATCCGGCCCAACTCTGCCTTTAGTTGCTTTTGAAGTGCAAATGGAACTTTTTTGCATGAATGTATTATCGGTAGCAAACGTTCATCCACTCTGATCATGTGTTCTCCTAGAAGGCATCCTAGACCCTGAAATAGGTCATTGTACACTTTCATGAATTCATCGTAGACTGTCTCTCCTTCACTTTCCACAACGAGGACTCTTTTTACTTGATTCAGTTTCTCACAAGCTGTAGCATGGCCTGCACATCCTTTGGTACCATGATGAATGTGCTCTTTGTCCTTGTACTTCACTTTGACCATGCATTCTCCTTGCACTGGTATATCGGTACCTGAATATCCTTTCATCTTCACTTTTGTTCCATACATCTTTAGTCTCGGTCTAAACTTCTTAAAATCAGTCTCCAGTATCCAATTTAACTGAAATGTAAATGTCATTCACTTTTAATCTCAACATCCAGTCTCTGTTTTCTTTCTTGTTTTCAGTCACAACATCTGCATAGAATTCCTCCATCTCTCTTTCATCTACTGCATGAACCTTGCTTTGTTACACATGGTTCCTACAGCAAAAGGCATAATGGTTCCTTTTGTTGCGCATATTGCATGTTATACCATATGCTGGACACTTTTTTGATAGGTGTTGTGTACGCATCAACAACATGGCTTTTGATTGTCCCTTTCATATTTGTTCACTGGCCATGCCTGTCTTTCTACTTTGGTGCGCTTTTTGTTAAAGAGTCTATGTCTGTTCTTGCCAACTGCCTCCATGTTGCAGCTAGTTTCACCTTTGCCTGCGTTTTTACAGTTTCTGTAGCTCTATAGAGTGCTATGGCTTTTTCCAGGTCTAGACTTTGCTCTCTTAGCAGTCTTTTCCATAGACTGTTTTCTGGAATACAATACACAAGTCTATAATTTATCAGTGAGTCAGTCAGTTCCCCAAATTCACACATTTGCTTCTGTTTCTCAATTCAGACACATACTGATCAATACATTCTTCAATTTTCTGTACATGTCAAAAATCTGTGCCTCTCAAATGTCACATTATATTTAGGTATGCAGTATGCCTAAAACTGTTCCATTATTTTTTTCCAGTTTCATTTTGTCTCCTCCAGCAGCAAATGGGAAGTTATTATATACCTCCAGGGCTTCATCACCCACGACATGTAAGAAAACTGATGCTTTCACTTAATCACTTTTCTCGTCAGCTCCAACTGCCACTAAATACAATCCAAAATGCTGTTTAAATCTGTTCCAATTTTCAGCCACATTACCTGTCAGTTGACGTTTTGCTGGTGGATGTAATTCTTCCATTTTTCACTGTGTTAGCTTCTCTTCACTGATCAGTTGCTGAATTTAGATTTTACATTTTAAAGTATTTCCTTCTAATTTCCTTCTTCCCACTTCTGACACCATGTTTCATCTTGTATTCGTATGTGTGAGTTCTTAGACAACACATGGATGAAGGAAACGGTTCTTTACTTTAAAGTTGTTGAAAACAGCATATGAGGCATGCCATGAGGCTGCAAACCTCCATTACAGATCTGCAAACTGTGTGTCCTGTTCTGTGTCAGCCCCTGGTGGCAGCCAAGTATAATCAAACAGTAAGGCATTGCTAGTTGCTTTGCAACCATGATCACCATCATTACAACAAACACCAAAGGACATCTATACAAAGTGAAGGGAGAAAAGTTTAGGAGAGTATTAAAACAAGCAGTGAGGTCATTGAACCCATACAGATTAAAGAGGAGGATGTGCTTGCTGTCTTAAAGCAAATAAGGGTGGATAATTCGCCTGGGCCTGACACGATATTCCCTTGGACCTTGAGGGAAGCTAGTGGAGAAATTGTAGGGGCTGTGGCAGAAATATTTAAAATGTTCTTAGCCACAGGTGTGGTGCCGGAAAATTGGAGGGTAGCTCACATTGTTCCATTGTTTAAAAAATGGATCCAAAAGTAACCCTGGAAATTATAGACCAGTGAGCAGGATATCAGTAGTAGGTAAATTATTGGAAGGTGTTCTGAGAGATCAGATATACAATCCTTTGGATAGCCAGGAACTGATTAGGGATATTCAGCATGGCATTTTGCATGGTAGGTCATGTTAACCAATCTTAAGAGATTTTCAAAGACGTTACCAGGAAAGTTGATGAAGGAAAGGCCATGGATGTTGTCTACATGGACTTTAGTAAGGCCTTTGACAAAGTCTCACATGGGAGATTAGTCAGGAAGGTTCAGACACTAGGTATTCATGGTGAAGTAGTGAACTGGATTTAACAATGGCTGGATGGGAGTAGCCAGAGAGCAGTGGTGGATGATTGCTTCTCAGATGAGAGGCTTGTGACTAGTGGTGTGCCTCAGGGATCAGTGTTAGGACCATTGTTTTTTTTGTCAGCTACATCAATTATCTGGATTATGTGGTAAATTGGATCACATGTTTGCAGATGACACCATGATTGGAGGCATTGTGAACAGCAAAGATGGTTTTCAAAGCTTGCAGAGGGATCTGGAAAAATAGATTGAAAATGGCAGATGGAATTTAATGCAGGCAAGTGTGAGGTATTGCAGTTTGGAATGTAAATGGTGGGACACTGAGAAGTGGGGTAGAACAGAGGGATCTGGGAATACAGATACATAATGTCTGTATGTGGCATCACAGATGGATAGCATTGTAAAGTAAGCTTTCGGCATATTGGCCTTCATAAATCAAAGTATTGAGTATAGGAGCTGAGATGTCATGGTAAAGTTGGATAAGACATAGGAGAGGCAAATTGTGGAGTATTGTGTGCAGTTTTGGTCCCCTCTAACTACAGGAAATATATCAATAAGATAGAAAGAATGCTGAGAAGATTTACTAGGATGTTGCCTAGATTTCAGGAACTGAGATACAGGAAAGATTAAATAGATTAGATCTTTATTCCCTGGCTCATAGAATAAGGGCATTTAAATGGCATCTTAGACAGGGACATGGATGAAAGTAAAATGGAGGGTTATGAGGTGGAGAGGGTGATTTTTTTGGTTGGTATATATGAGCCAGCACAACGTCATAGGCTGAAGGCACTGAACTATGCTGTAATGTTCTATTATCTCTTTTAAAAAGTCTAAATTATGAATCAAATTTAAATATCACTGTGAAAATGACAGAATTGTTTGTAGCCGCGCACTACTCATGTAGTCAGTTTAAGATCCGAGTTTTATTATGGCTCAAGTCTGACTTTTATACTTTCACTGTTCCCACCATGCCTCCCCCCCCCCCCATACATAACAAAAGCAGGTTTCCCACACGCGGGTATTTTTATGCATAACAATGCCCTTCTTCTCCGAGCGCTGTCCCTGTTTGTTGGCTGTGCAGCAAGGCCAGCACCATTTTGGGGTCGCTGGCCTTTAAACTGCCTTTGCCGTTCACCTGCCAGTTCACTTATTGGGGCCAGTGCCGCTGCCCAGGCTGCTGGCCTTTGGTTGCGCTCACTGCCCAGAGCACCAGTTTGATCGCTCTTGTGGCAGGCTGCCATATGTCTCTAAATTATTGTTGCAGTTCTCTGGTTTATCAACAATTAAATTGCCATATATTTCAGTATACGAGTAGCCTTGAAACCCTAACAAATTTCTAAAGAAATGGGGGTCGATTTATACACCAGATAGGCATGCTTGTATTCAGCTAAAAAAAAAACCACTGGATGCCAATAAGGCATACAAGTCAACCTTTGAAAACCAATTCGGTGTATAGGTCAACCCTTGAAAAACCAAAAGAAAGACAACAAATTCTCAATGAAAATTTGTTATTGAATCAAAACACATTTAGAAACCCTTCACTATCATCATCTGAGGCAAAGATGGCAGCAAGCACATCCATACTCTCACCGTTTAAACAGTCATCATACGGGTCCCTGTCTGTATCTGATGAGGTGGCTTCAGCTTTGTCATCAGTGTCCATCAATAATCATCTTCTGTGTCATCAATTGTGCAAGAGATACCACACTTTTTAAACAATTTTATTACAGTCTCTACTTTCATTTTGTCCCTTGCTTTGAGCATGAAATTACACATCATATCATGTGATCCAGTAGGCATTGCCCCATCTTTTATAATGACTTTTCTGCAGTTGACATCCATGTATTCCATTCCTCATACACATGGTCTTTGAATGTCTTGTTCAAGCAGACATCAAGAGGCTGCAATAGACAAGGATTGACTTTTTTTGGCATCAGCACATTTGCAATCTTGTTTTATTCAAGCTGAATATAAGAGTAGAACAATTTCTGATCATTCATTGTTATTAATTTCTTCTGTTGGGCCGGAAATTATTCAATCTACCTTTCGGTGGAGGTTTAATGCAATGTTACTGAAAAAAACTGAATTTGTATAATTCATTAAGGATCAAATTGTTTCCTTTTTAGATTTGAATAGGAATACAGTTCAGAGTAATTTTACTGTATGGGATGGTTTGAAGGTATGGGGACAGAGCCCATAAAGTTTTAGCGTGGCAACTGAAAACAGAACAAGCATCAAGAACTATTAATGATGTGAGGAAAGATAACTCAGTTACTTTTAAACCTCAGGAAATCAATGAACAATTTTTATTATTTTATCAGAAATTATATGCTTCTGAGGGAGTTCGAGAAGATGGTTCCATTGAAACTTTTTTGTCAGAATTAAACTTGCCAATATTACGGGAAGATGATGTATGGAAACTGGATTCTCCTTCTACAGATTTAGAAATAAAGGATGTCATTCAACAAATGTCTAATGGCAAGTCTCCAGGAGATGATGGGGTCACCCAGGAACAAGCTCTACCAGCTTCGTGTTGAAGTGCAATAATAACAGTTATACCAAAAATATATATAGAGACCCTTTGAAAGTAGCTTCATATCGGCCAATTTCTTTATTAAATGTGGATTATAAAATAATAGCAAAATTATTGGCCAATTGGTACATGCTGATCAGGCTAGTTTTATTAAAAATAAATTTGCTTCTGATAATATTCTTAGAGTGATTTCACTGATCAATGCTTCACATCAGCAACCTAACCTACCAATGGTAGTTGCATTAGATGCTGAAAAAGTTTTTGATAGGGTCGAAAGGAATTTTTTAATTTAAAGTCATGAAGAAATATAAGTTTGGACCCTTTTTATTGGTTGGGTGAAGGCATTATATAATAATTCTGTTGCTAGGGTGGCAACAAATGGTCAAACCTCTTCTTTCTTTAAATTATCACGTTCAACTCATCAAGGTTGTCCTTTGTCGCCAGCTCTATTTGCGTTGGTCATCGAACTGTTAGCTCAAGCTATTAGGCAGAATGAGAATATTAGAGGTATAACGATAGTAGATAATGAATATTAGATTAATCAATTTGCTGATGACGTTTTGATATATTTAACTAATCCGGAATGATCTTTAATTTACTTCCAAGAATGTTTAGAACAGTATGGTAAATTATCAGGATATAAAGTGAACTGGGATAAAAGCGAAATATTACCAATTTCTGAAGGAAACTACGAACTATTTGTGTACACAAATTACTAAATTCCATTGGACTGATAAAATTAAGTATTTATGGATAATGATTGACGTAAATATTCAATCATTGTATAATTTAAATTATGTACCATTAATGAGAAAGATTAAAGCTGTTTTGATTAAATAGAAAGATTTACCTCTGTCATTAATAGGTCGAGTAAACTGTATTAAGATGAATATCTTTCCTTGAATTCAGTATCTTTTTCAATCAATTCCTTGTTCTCTTTCAAAATCTTTTTTCAAGACTTAAATAAAGTAGTTCGAGAATTTCTATGGAAGGTAAATTAGCTAGAGTAGCGATGCATAAATTGACTTGGAAATATGCTTTGGGAGGTTTGCAATGACCCCATTTTCAAAATTATTATAAAGCAGCTCAATTAAGATTTATTAATCATATGTTAGATATTTTGTGCACCCCTAGTTGGGCTAGGGTAGAACTGTCTGGTATATTGGAACCCTGTCCACATCAATTTGTATTTAAATTGAATTCTGTTTTATTACAGAGATATAATGTACCGACTTTGAAACATTTGTTAGAGATTTGGACCAAAAGGAATTGATTAATAGGCTCAAAAGGTAAAATATCGGTTCAGGCCCCAATATATCAAAATAAATTGATTCTTTTTCATTGAATAATAGATTTTTAGGAAATTAGCAGATTAAAGGAATAAAGTTATTACAGGATTGTTTTGGAGAGGGTAATTTTTTTTATCATTTAATCAATTTAGAGAGAAATTTGGGATTTCAGTAATTTTTTTGTTTATTATCAAATTAGAGTGTTAGTGAAAGATAATTTTGGAAGAGAAATGAAAATTCCTAAGTTAACGAAATTTGAGTTTATGATTTCTCATTTTTCAGATAAGGGTTTTATTTCAGAGATGTATGCATTGTTACAAGATACTATGGATAAAATAAATTTAGATAAATCCAGGATTAAATGGGAAAATTATTTAATTTGTGATATTAATCAGGCTGACTGGGAGATGATGTGTTTTGATAGTGTGAATAAATTGTTTAATGTAAGATATAGTATGATTAATTATAATTTTTTGCATCAGTTATATTTAACCCCTGAGAAATTGAGAAAATATGGATTTAGTAATTCAGAGATGTGTGGATCATGTGTTGGAACATTTTTACATTCCATTTGGTTTTGTGATAAAGTTCTGGTATAAAATTAGGGAATTTCTTCAAAATTTGTTTAAAATTCAATTCTTATTAGATCCTAATTTTTTTTTGTTTGGTTATATTGTTTCATTTATGGACTTGGGGTTAGAGAAGTTTCAGACAACATTTTTACATTTAGCATTGGCAGTATCACGTAAATGTGTTGCGATTTCCTGGAAAGATGAAGTTGAGATAAAAGTAAATCGTTGGCATAATGAGTTGAGGTCCTGTATTTATATGGAGAAAATAACATATAATTTGCATGATAATTATGATTTTTTTTGTTAAGATGTGGTCACCTTATTTGAAATGAATGAATTTAATAATAGCTTAAACTGTTGTGTGTATTTTTTTTCTATTTTTTCAATGCTTCCCTTGTGGGGTTTGTTAAGGGTGGGGGAGGGGTAGGATAGTTGTAGTTTTCATTTTTATACTATGGATTATGTAAAAGTTTTTGTTTTGAAAATATTAAATAAAGTTTTTTTTAAAATAGAGGCTGCAATAGAGACATCAAATGGGGATAACTGCCATGTGTTTTTTTTGTGCTAATCTATTTTTAGTGTTCTCAGTTAGTGCCTATGAAACATATCCCAGGCCAGGTTCATGGCTGCAGCTTCCACACTTTGTCTATCCATATTTCTACACTACATCCATTCATTCTCTTTCATAAAAATGTACAAAAATACCTGCTGGGAATTTTATTTTAGGTTGAAGTTTGTGCTTGAAGATTACCAAGGGTCTTAACTTCATCCAGTCGGCCATACACAATAACACAGTGGTAAACGTAATCCATTAATTGCCTGAACTTCTTTCTGGTTTGCACAGTTTTAATACTTTTATTGCCTATTATATGAAAATTCATGGGGGTTTTGTCCATGTTTCCAATATTTGCCAATGGAAACTAGTATTTCTGCTGGTTCCGTATAATAAACTGGAGAAAACTTACACATTTAGGATCAGGATCTTTTGGTAGTTTCTGAGCAATTTTGTTTTTTCTCATAATACCAGAGTTTTCCTGTTCATGAAAGTTGCACCAGCCTACTGTAGCCTCAAAATCATCACTGAAGTCTGGGTGCGACTTTGCTTACTTCACTGCAAATGTTCTTATTTAATTTCACCTGACTATGTAGCAATCTTGCATCATTTCATGTACCTATTCTGCAACATAATTCCCAACTCTGGCCAACAAGTGATTCTTCTTCTCATCCAATATTGCCTTTTCATGCATTTTTCTTAAATTCTCTTCTTTCTTCCTTCAATCTCCTATACATCCGATTTTCTTGCAGCGCCACAGTTGTTGGTTTTCTTGGCCATTTCTATCACTTTTACTTTAAAACTCACTTCAGACTTTCATCGTTTAGATGGAGCCTCCATGATAACAATCACCTCCAGCCAACACCCAACAGATTAATCATCACGATTTTTGGGGGTCGACTTATATGCCGACACACGACCAACATCTCAGGCATTGTGATTTTTGGGGATAGACCTATATACCTGATATATAAAACCCTTAAAATGAGGCTGAAAAAAAGGAGGGTCAGCTTATCTGTCAGTCAACTTATACGCCAAAATAAAGAGTAACTTGCTTTCTCACTTTCCCAGTGCAGAAGTGACTGCTTCTGTTACCTCTATGTATTTCTCTTTCCAAACACACAGGGGTGGGTAAGGAATTGTTGATGTTTTGAGTCAAGAAGGGTGAAGAGATGGGTAGGAAAAGGCCCAGCAGGTGATAGTGGACAGAAGTCAATAAAGGATGATGGGCAGATGATTCCAGGTGGAGGGGAGGGGTGAAGAGTTGGGAGACAACTCCACCAGTTTACCCATCTCCCAATTCCATCTCTCCTCCTCTTCAGTCCTCCCGCCACACCCCCACCACCCCCATATTATTGATGACAATTTTTTTTATTACAAATTTCAGCATCTGTGTCTCTTGCATCTCCATCTTAATTATTTCCCTGGAGCGGAGAAGGCTGAGGAGTGACCTGATATAAGAATACAAAATTATGAGGGAGATAACTATGGTAGAACATTTTAAAAATTCAAAAACTAGAACGAGGTAAGAAATTGGTAGAGATCAAAGAGGGATTGGAATCTAGAACACATTACCTGGAAGCAAATACTCTCAACATTTAAGAAACATAGATGATAACTTTAATAACAATGTATAGAAGGCTATGGACCCAATGTGACCAAATGAGACTAGATAGATAAGTGGAATGGTCACTGTGCACACGGTGCTCGAAAGATCCTGTTCCTGTCCTGTACAACTCCATAAGTCTATGGCTAAAGTAATTCAAAAAATACAAATCCATCTGTCTGAAGCAGTGTGAAATATATAGAGATCATATGGGTTTCTCCAGATCTTTAGGTTTCCTCCAAAATATTTGGAGTAGATGTAATGGTTGAAGCCTATTCCTGTTTTAGATGTTCAATGTTCTACGAACTGGCACGTTAGTCGACTACTGTAAATTATTATAAATGCAGGTAGGTAATGGGATACTCAAGCAACCAGAGTGAAATAGATTGGAGGGATACAAGTGTAGTGATAGGATTGATGAGATTGATCCAAGATCCAGCACAGACAATGAGCTCCTTCAAAGAGAAACACAAGTATGAGAATTATATAATCCTTGTCCCTCATCGCTTCTCCTCTTCAATGAAACAAATGTATTGTGCAAGATATAACTGGGCACAGGCTCCAGTCCTGCATCAGATTCAACTTGATGCAGATTCCCCAGTGAAAGCATATTCAACTCATGCTCTACCTTCACATTCACGCAAGAGTCTCCAACTAGATTCTGCCAATGAAAGATGAAATATTGACAGATTGGCGGGGAACTGAAGGAGCTTCCCAACAAGATCCAGCCCCTCATTTATGTTGCTGCAAATTATTTCAGAATCCCTGAGCGTCATGCTAATCGCGTCAACAGTTTAGATCTTCCAAGCACTGAAGACACAACCAAAATTACTAATACCTCAATTCCCAAATGCACAGCAAAATTAAAAAGTTAAAATAAAATTCATAATCCATGTTGGTTTATTTCCTATATACATTAGTCAAGAAGAAATGATTGAACATGTATTCTTCACATTGTAGAAGAAGACACTTCAAGAAGTCGGTTATATACATCCAAGTGACTAATGACATTTGCATTTCATTCTTCCCTACATGGCGCATAAATACATCTGATCTAACTGCATGGTCGTGACCCATTTTACATAAATAGAAGGCAATTACTGGTCGTGACTGAGACATGACAGACAGACAAAAGAATTGTATTTATTCCTATGCGAGAGATGCTTTGAATCAGGATGATTCAACGAGCACAGACAGTAAGATCATGTACAACCCATCACCTCTGAAAAATGAACCTATTTTTGAAATAATAACTAAATATATTAATTCTCTTTCTTTGTGTTGTTCTAAGCAGTCCTCTTTCCTGGATGTGTGTCATTTAAGGGAAAGTCAGCAGTTGGATATTAGAACAGAAGCTGATCCACTCAAAATGTTTGATATATCATCAGTTCAACAGAACACTGCTACTCCTCGAAAGAAATCACTATTAATAAAGATGCACTTCCCACCAATATTGCATGCATAATCAAAAAACCAGACAAGACCTTTGACAACAAACATCTGGCTCCAAGTGGTGTAGAAGTTACTGAGAAAGAAAAGACAAAAATGGATTTTAAAAAGTAATGTTTATATAATTTGAACATAATAACTGAGCAGTGTTACAATGGCCAGAATACTAATCAGTGTATTAAGATTCAGTATCTCTTGCAAGCAGTCTGATCCACCAGGCAGCCAATGTTCATTCCAGATCATTCAAAACAGACAAATAAACTTCAGCAAAATATGCTGGAATCATCCCATGTTTAAATCTGATTTATTAGATATTAAAACACCACTTGGAATAAGTATTCTACAATAAATATGAAAAAAAACACAATACACTTCTCTTCCAATTATGAATAACAGGCCCATAGTTTATACACACTCAACCACTTCAAAGCTCCAGATCATTATAAAATCTACTATGTTTTCCAGCTTTCTTTAACCTTACTGTTAAATTTCTAAAATATTATTTGCAGAAATATCAGTTTATTTGGTCATGATATCTGTATGTTACGAACACAACAGCAGTGATAAAGATCAGCCCAGACAGTGTTATATTTAAAATAATATTTTTAATTATTAATTAACAATTTTATTACACCTACTCGAATCTAATTAACTTATTTAAACTTAACTACATTTATATACAATTATTTAACTTCAATTTTAACTATGCGTGAATATATTGTTGTGTTTGGAATACCCCAAGTCACAACAGCTCAAGGCTCAATTCTGGGAAGGCAGTTTCAAGCTCAATGTTCAGAAATTCAGTGATGACACGCAGTCCTTAGATTAATAGTGAGACACGCAAGCGTTAGATGAATGGTGAGATGCGCAGGCTTTTAATGGTTGAAGCGCACAGCCCTTAGATGAAGTTAGAAGTTCTAGAAGTGGATGAAAGAGACCAGAGGTGGCAGAAGGTTGATTACTCATGACACCCTGGTTGAGGTGCTGTAGAGAAATGTCCTTTTTAGACGAGTGCCTTCTTCAGCAATTAGAAACCTTTTCATGGGTCTAGAAGTAGAGTGCAGTTTTTCTTCTGCAAACTTTAAAACCCCTTTCGTGGGTCAGTAGAAGTGGTCTCTCATTCCTCTGTAAAAAAAAAAGGAGGAAATCTGACAATTCTGTCTATAACCACACAATGGATTCTCAGACCCACAAAGGAGATCGAAGAGCTGTTGACTCCTGTGCTGCTTCCTTTAAAAATGGCCTCCAGCAACTCCTGTGTATTCAGTCTTAATCTATTGGTCACATGGTCTCTGCACCTGGGTATTAGAGACATCGTGTTGCTGCTCTTCAAATGTATCCATTTTAAAACAGGATGTCTTTAGCCTGCCAGCTCAGTTTCACAAACACTTCAAATCCTGCAGGTTGTTAAACCTGTTCTCTTAAACGGTCAGTCCCACACAATAAAATAAACTGAAAATGAGGCGGAATAAATATATATATATATATATATATATATATATATATATATAAATATATTTTTCGACATCAGCACAGCACCAGATTCATAGATGTACATTACAATTTTGGTGCAATAATTTATTTTAAAAGCACTCAGGAAAAAAATCTTTATAACTGAAGAACCAACACTGATATTATGCAGTAATGCTGTACAATCATCTCAAAGATATCAACCAATCACTTAACCAAATGTTTTACAAAGGTTAAAACTTCCATGCAGTTCAAAACAATTATAAATTTCAGGCCTTGTAATTTTAAAAAGCATTATCTATTGTAAATATACACTGGTACTCAAACTTCTGCTATCTGATCTGACCAGTTATTACAATATCAATGAAAGTTAATGTATTTTAGATACTTTGTCATGGGATTAGAACAGAAGAATAAAAGCGTGAACTGATCTTTCTGTTTTTAAAAGATTTGTATGACTTTACGCCAACTACTGTTTCTGATACAAATACTGCCAATGTTAATTCAGAAACTTCAATCCAACCAAAAGGAGATCAGGGGAAAATGCCATTGCTTAAAAATGTATTTTGAAAGAACATGGTATTCTTGAAATGCAATGTGTTACTAAACTAATCAATCAAGTTGAATATATTTGTAAGTGTTGCCATTGCCAGAAGGAAATGCGCACTGCTGTCAGTATTTCACACATTTCTGGACAAATTTTTTAAATAAATTAACATGGATCACCAAACCAAATGAAAAGAAATTATGGAAAAAAATAACATAAAAATTGAGTAAGAAACGTTTTCAAAGGAAACAATGGCTTGAGTGTAGCAGTCAGCAACGAAGCAGACCTGCTACATGACAACCAAGGAAAGCTAGGCACAAAGATGCAGTGATCCCTGTGGAGTACACTTCCATCTCCCAGTATCAGTTGACGGCTGTGGGATAGCTAAAACATCAAGCAACAGTGAACAGCTGGGATCAGAGAATCAAAAACATAAAATGCACAATTCTTCAGGAAAATGTCAAAAATAATAATTAGAAGACACGAGATTAAAGTAGAGGATAAATGATCAAAAAAACATTAACTGTTTTTTTTTATTTTTCCAAGTAAAATGTTGACATCTAGCTGAATAAAAATGTTTTTTTTTAAAGGCATAATCCATTTTGCCTGACTTCCCAACTCCCCACCACAAAACCAGTCTTCACTTCGAATAACATGCAGTACTGGCCCGAGTCTGATGGCATAAAGACCAAGCAGACAAAACCACAGATGTGATGTGGAAAACACCTCAGACACATATGTAGCCCAGGTGTTCCCATAGTTCTAACACAGGTGCCTACTTAACAAAATTAAAGTTGGCCTCAGTTTGACTTGTCACATGAAGGACCAGGACAACTCCACCCCGAACAAGATCTGTTTTTTTCTGCTCCCAAGCATCAGCACACTGATTGGAGGTGTGACCAAGTGTCCCATCAAACTGCATTTAATCACCAAAAATACTTCTCTATTATCCTCAGTTTGGGTCTCACCAAGAGCATATGGATCCAGGCTTCATTACAGCCATAATCTAAAAAGGGAGAAGAGAATTGAATCTAGAAGTGAAATGAGAGTGATTGACATGCCATCAAAGCACCAGCGAACTCAGTGCAGCACTGAGCAACTTTCGGAAAATCCTCTTAATGGTAATAAAGAATATAGCATTCCATTGGAAAGAGTCACACTCAGAATCAGAATCAGGATTTTATTGTCATGAACAACTCATGAAATTCAATGTTTTGCCGCAGCATCATCGTGGAAACATTCATATTGTAACCATCTTATGACATCACTATAAAAAATAAATAAAATTATAAGTGCACAAAAAGTAAGGCAGTGTCTTGCTGTCCTTGTGCCATTCAGTGCTTGCCTTTAGGCTCCTGTACCATTTTCCCCTAAAGGTAGAAGAGTGAAGAGGGCATGGCCTGGGTGGTGGGGGTCTTTGAGGATAGAGGCTGCTTTTTTAGGACACCACCTCATTTAGATGTCCTCAATGGGGTGGTCTGGTGCCTCCACGATACCCTACAAAAGTTTACGAGAGTCACCAAATCTCCTCAGACACCTCACAAAGTATACTTTGTGACTGCATCAACATGGAGGCTCTATGAAAGATCCTCAGAGATGTTCACACCCAGGAATTTGAATTCTTGATCCTCTCGACTACTGAAACCTCAATGAGGACTGGTCATGTTCCCCTGGCTTCCTCTTGAAGTCCACAATCATCTCCTCGGTTTTGCTGATGTTGAGAGCAAGGATGTTGTCATTACAGTATTCAGCGAGTTGCTATCTCCCTCCTGTACACTTCCTCATTGCTGTTTGTGATTCTGCCAACAACTGTGGTGTCATCTGCAAACTTATAGATGACAATGGAATTGTGCCTGGCTACACAGTCATCGGTGTATAACAAGTAGAGCAGTGGGCTAAGCATGCATCCTTGTATTGGCCTGTGTGGATAATCAGTGAGGAGATGTTGTTTACAATTCACACTGACTGTGGTCTTCCAATGAGAAAGTCAAGGATCCATTTGCAGAGTGGGGTACAGAGGTCTAGAGTTTGTAGCTTCTTGATCAGCACTGAGGGAATAATGGTATTGAAGGCCAAGCAGCAGTCTGTGCCTAAAAGTAGATAGTTGCAGTTGATGATAATCAATCATCGCCATCCCAGGGTGATGTTCGAGGCTCAATAATTTTTTGGCAATAATCTTCTTTTCCTCATGACATCAAAAGGTGGAAATGGTTATTGCCAATGACACCAAGTTCAATTCCATTCACAAATCCTCAAAAAGTAAAGTATCTCATGCTTGTTTCCAACAAGATCTGGACCACATGTTTACTTGGATTGACAATTAATATTTGCACCACCTTAGTGCTTATCAATCACCATCTTGGGTCAATCACAACACTTAAGTTTGTTATGATCGTCAGCCATGAACGTATTGAATGGCGGAGCAGGCTCGATGGGCCATTTTTGGCCTACTCCTGTTCCTACTTCCTATGTTCCTATGTATTCAAGGGTAATACCATCATCAAGTCCTACATAATCAATAACCGAGGAGGCTTGAAATTGGCCAAAAATGTAATTGAACAAATATTGTAGTTATAGCAGCATCTAAGAATTTGGGTTATCATGCAACAAATAACTCTTCCTGACCTTTTCATCATCTACAAGGGACTAGTCAGAAGTGTGGAGGAATGCTCTCCAATTGATGGCCACAGCTCCAAAACTCCCAATATAGTTCAAAATAAAACCGCCCTCTTCAGTGACATCTCACCCATCAATGTACACATTTATTCCTTCTATCACATCCACAAACCACGCCTGCTACACGTTTACAACTTGCAGAACTGTTATTTATCAAGGCTTCTTCCAAATCAATTCATGAATTGACTCTCAGTACCACACAAGAACTGGCATTATTTCCGGTTCCTTTACAAGTAACACAAGCACAGGGCTCGGTTACATCTCTCCATTCTTTTGTTATTTCCCAATCTAAATCTTAGAACATCCAACTGAGTAACATTTGGAAGTAACTTTAGTGGAAAGAAGCTCATGCCTTCTTTCAATAAATGCTGCAGTCTGCATGCCACAACAAAAAATATTGATGGCATGATGCCACATTACAAACTCAATAGAACAAAGTGCAATGATCTCAGAATTTCTACAAGACTAGCTTGTAATTAAGCAAGTTAGTCAGTTCATTATAACTGAAAAAAAATGTTTGAAAAGACTGCAGCAGAGCACCCTCTGAAGAATCAATAATAGCAACTTTCAGATTTCAACATTTGTTTTATCTTCTGAAACTTGATTTCAAAGAGCTTCCATTTTTGTTGTCAGTGCTATTATCCTTGCCATTATTTCTCCCCACAAATTCTCAGCCATCTAGTAAGTTTTGTTTTATATTCACTGCAATTAATAGCTGCTGTCCACCAGTAACATCTATTATTTGTCCCCAAAGCCACCATCTTTTATTATCAATTGATTTCAAAGGAATAAGAAATAGATTGCTTCCACTAACACCAGATTTTCCACTCAACCAGATTACATCCAAATGTTCCCGAAAGACTTTAAGACCATAACCAAGGAGCAGAGTTAGGTAATTCAGCTCATCGAGTCTGCTCCACCATTCACATCATGGCTAATGCATTTTTTTCCTTTCAACCCTATTTCCTCTTTCTCCCCTTTCCAATATTCTTTTTTCCTTTTTTCAATATTCTGATTGTTTCAATCCTTCTAAACTCCAGCAAATACCTGCAATATATCAGAATTTATTGTTTAAGTATCCACAGACTGCAGGGAAACACAGAGAGTGAAAAAAGGACCAAACATCGCAATCAGGGATAGTCGCAGGCATATTGTATGTGATCAAAATGCACAGTTGAGAAAAAAAATGCAGTTGCTTTATCAACTTGCAAAAGTGCTGTAAATGAAATTAATCACAATTTAAATACTTGATCAAACCCTGAAGGAGTTATTACAAAACAATATCAGCAATGAAATGTCAATAACTGAAGGCAATTCCAGATCACATGCTCACGCCATCCAAGGAAGAGTCAGTCAATGTTCCTGCAGTTATATCTTAAATTTAAGAGAGAGGAAAAAATAAAATGCCTCCCCAACCCAGAAAGAATCATCCCTGTCAAATAATAGCTCCTGAATGAAGATATTCTCTGAATCATGGCATCAACCCATGTAGACATATAGGCCTCAAGATCAAGTTTATTGTCATCTGGTTGTAAATATACCAACTGAAACTGCATATCTCTGGACCATAGTGCATACACACAATACACCCTACACACAAATGATAAATACACAGTACATAGCAATATAACTGTGCTCAAAACAATACCATTTCTCAAAGAGTCTCAATAAATACAGGCTGGTGTGTTACACCATCTCCCTCAAATCGAACAGATCCCAAATACTTTATGCTACATCAACAATTGGAAATGACATCCTATTTTTCATCACTTTAAAATTACTGTATTTGGCCACAATACTTTCTTGAAAACACAATCATCCACATTCTTTGGCTTTAATTGATTGTTTACTTGTCTGGCCCAGAAAAAAAATTCACTATTTCACAGCTAAATGCAGGAAGTGTTGACAAGAGAAATGTGGAATAGAAAATAACAGTAATATTTTATATCACCTATTTATTCACATGTCCCTTGTTTCCTTGTTTATTCTTACAACTGCTGAACCGATATTTAAAAGATTAAAGCATTTTTTTGATTTAGATTTTTTTGTTGCAATTTAGATGTTCCAATTTCAAATGCAAAATCTGGTATTATTTCAGGATACATCAATTTGAAGAAACTTAGCAAGGAATGCCAAGTACCCATTCGTAAATTGTGCAAAAACAATCTAAACAAAAAAATTAAATATTTTATTTGACTTGAGAGTGTGAACTTCAAGTGTTTACCTCAAGTTAAATTAGGTGCCCTAATTTTTTTATTTATTTGGACATACAGCATAGTAACAGGCCTTTTGGATCATGAGCCCATGCTGCCCAATTACACCCAATTGACGTACAACCCACTGGTATATATTTTTTTAAATGTTTTGAATGGTGAGCGGAAACCGGAGTCTCCATGGAAATCCCACATAGATGTGGGAAGAAAATACAAAACTCCTCACAGACAGTGCAGGATTTGAAACCCTGTCCCGGTCGCTGATTCTGTAACAGCGCTGTGCTAACCGCTAGGCCACCTTCTCCTCAGGTGACTGAATAAATCAAATTTGGGGTTAATTTTATGGCATTTGTGGCTTCTCTTGTTTTCTCCATTTATATAATTTGACTACTTCTCCCAACTGAATGAAAAGGTCCAATTTACATTGCAGAACTTTTTAGGACCTATACCCATATCATAAATTCTAACCAATGTTTTCATAAAAGTGACCACCCCATAACATTAAACAGCTTTAACAACTTTCAATGGCAGAAAAACAATATCTTTCTTTTGATTTTAATGCAATATTTTCAGAGGTATTGGAAATATTTAATATAACATAGACAGAATATTATCCAACTCCAGCCCTCTTTTTTTGAATCCTATACAAATGCCAACTGTTTTGTTAACATTTATACCACACCCTTGATAATACAATTCAAGGAATTGTTGATACACAAATATTACTAAAAATTACAGGCACTTGATACTTTTGAAAGGATAGATCAACATAATTTATTTGCATTCATTGAAGAAAACATATTTAAATCACCTTAACAAACAAGGACTTTCAATATCTGAGGTTAACTACTTATCACTACATCACAGGAAAATGATCACCTTAGAAAACCAGATTGAGAATACCAGATATCAAAGAAACTTACTGGCAACACTAAACAGAAAATCTTCAGATGACGGGGTCTAGTGCCGTGGACAAAAGTACTGGAGAAACTCAGCAGGCCACACAGAAGGGCTCATGCTTAAAACACCAACTGTTTGATGTGTCTGCGTGACCTGCTGAGTTTCTCCAGCACCTGTGTGTTCTGTAATGGCAAAACTCTTTTCTCATTGCTCAGTTGAATTCATAAGCTTATGACTTTGAGAAAATACAATTAACAAAGACCACATAAAGTTCAACTGTAAATTTTAGATAAATTATTGTTTAAAACAAATTTTAAATGGATATTTGCACGATGCTTATTGTACAGTATGTGTTAGTCATACTTTCTCATGTGCTATGAAAGCACACAATTGCATACCATAACAATATATTGACAGCTTAATGAATCTATAAAACAATAACAATAATGTTCATTGGGATATTTGTATTTCTTGTCATATTGATAATCATATTGGTAATGTTGAATATTTGTTTTCAAGCTGCATATTAAAAAGATTAAAGAGATAATGAATATTGTTTGCTGCTTGGTGAAACGTAAATATTTGCATGACACAAGCTAGTTTCATCTACAGAGTTGGTGCATGGATGCCTTACCAAGCATGACAAAGAGCAACACCATTCCATATGATAACAAGTTTAGTTTCTAGTATTATGCATTTTAAAAATTCTCATCATTCTTAAGCCTCACTTGTTTGATAAGTACCATTCTGGTACTCCTAATATTTTTAAACTGGTTATTCGCTGAATGTATTGCATAAAATGTTGCAAAAATTTATAGTAAAAATAATTTGAGTCTGTTTATCATGAACTAAGACCAGAATTATTCCAAGCTTTACATCTTGGTTCAAATGCAAATTTTTCTTTCAGCAGTAAATGCAAATTTAAAAAAAAAACTCATAGCACAGCGTGCTGACCAGTTGCATCATGGCCTGGTATCAGAGCACCAATACCTCTGAGCGTAAAGTCCTGTAAACGGTAGTGGACGCAGCCCAGCAATGCATATACAAATATTTCAAGCTTGATGAAGGGCTTAAGCCTGAAACATTGGTTATATATCTTTATATTTGTTAAATAAAGTACACTGTTTGACTAACCTTTCATGTTTACTATAGGCCAGTACATCGCAGGCAAAACTCTCCCCACCATCAAGGAAATCTACGTGGAACACTACCGTCGGCGAGCAGCAGCAATCATTAAAGATCCACAGCACCCAGCACATGCTCAGTTCTCACAGCTGCCATCAGGAAAGGGGTATAGGTGCAACAAGACTCACGCCACCAGGTTCAGGATCTGTTGCTACCCCTCCACCATCAGACTCCTAAACAAACTCAGTCAGAGTCTCCTTTAAGGACTCTGACTTCACACATTATTTATTATTGAATATTTCTTTTTCTGTATTGCACAGTTTATTTACATTTCTCTCTTTTGTAAACACATCTTTTCTTGAGTAGTTTTTTGTACTACCGATAAGTAGAAATTGGCTCACAGTAAAAAGAATCTCAGGGTTGTAAGTGATGTCACGTATAAACTCTGTCAATAAATCTGAACTTCGAAATCCTTTTGTACATTTAAATAACACTAGTAATTTTGGCTTCTGATATGAAAGTATATCAAAACCGGTCACATATGAAAAATCTGACATGATTCTACTTCTGCAGTTCTGAAAAATAACCCAAGCAAACCATTAAACTACCCTTTTAATTTTATAGGCCAACAAACCTGCATTGTTTTAATTTTTATTTCACAATTCTATTTTCAATGTTTAAATCTACAAAGTTACAGGGAAAACACAGTCATGATCAGAGATGACTTTCATTCTTGATGCATATAACCACTGAATGAGTTTCACAGTCTAATAACTATAAATATTATCAATGGGTTGGAAGTTATACTGTAAATATTATCATTGCTGCATAGAGCTTATTTGATTAAATATTGGATGTTATCAACACTGCAATTGGCATAGTATCCATTTGTTGCATTTTAAATTGTCTGATGGTTAACATGCTTATTAAAAAAATCCATATTTACCTAAATTTATAAATGCCTCATCTCTTTGTCTGGTGCAGTAATTACAGACAGCTCTTCATGGAATGATCCATTATCCTCATGCACCCAATGAGGAGGGCAGACTGTGGTGGGACAGCACCTTATTTGCTGGGGGATACCCAGCTTAAGGTGGGTGATAGCTGTTCAGTGAATCGCGATGGTTTCTCCCACTGTCGGAAGCAACCCCTGGTGCTGTGCTCCATGCCAACCAGCTAATTAGTAACTGCTGCTTCCGGTGTTTGTCAGATGCTAAAGCGAAGCTTAACTGACCTCTCCAGGGTGCAATCCAGGGCAAAGTTGATATGGAGATCTGTTTGTTGCCTATGCAGTAGGGTCCCCCTCTCTATGCTTATGACAGGTCCAATGGAATGACAAAAGTTGAAACAGTTAGATGCCGGCAGCATCTCAGGAATTGACGTACCGGTGCTGGGTACAGTCAGCCACCTTCTGGATTCCGACTCCAGATTTATCCTCAGCATTTACTTCCAAAGCCTTTCCCATGAGCAAGTATAACTCCAAGGCAGCGGAGGTTTGAAATCTCCTAGATGAGTTACCATCCATGGTTAATGTGCCCCATCAATCTATAGCAACTGGTTTCAAGGTGTCAGTGGTCCACCCTTTCCCTCCGCTGGGCATAAGAACTATGCCACACATGAAGGCCAGAAGTTGTACGTGGTCGTCAAAGGCTGTTTGAGTCACATGCCAAGGAAACCTGCATTTGTGTAGCAGTGGAAGCTCATCCCCACTACCACCCTTCAAGTATGACAACCTTTAAAGGTGCCTCAAGTATATACTATCTAATTTAACAGTTATCTGTCAATTAAAGTACAGCAGAAATAGCTTTTTCTAAATATCAGAACAAACTAAGGATAATAAATGGTAACATTTATACAACATAAGTAAAACAGATTTATTTATATTGGCATGATTAACAGTTATCTAGAAGCCTACAAACCATTGCTGCAATATTCCAGAAATAGTCTATTGTTCAAAAAAAGTCAGTTGTGCCATTTATTACTAAAAGTAAAGAAACAATGGTGTTTTGCAAGAAAATATCAAAAGAATATGCCTGAACCTTGCAGTAAGATTGATCTTTTCCTTAAATTTCTAAAAGAACCCTGTAATTGCCAGAAATATTTCCACTGTATATACAATTTTAACAGGTATTCTTATTTCATTATTTTGTAAAACAGTAAAATTACTGAAGATCCTTTCCTTGTGACACATGGTTACATTGAATGCTATTTTAGCACACATTCTGAGACGCAAAAATACACTGCTTATTGGTTCAGTATTGCTCTGCCTATGTAACAGAAACCAGCTCAAAGGCAAAAGGCAATTCTAATAAACTCTTAAAGCATAATAAGGTATCTTCTGAAACTGGTTTGAATATTCCTTTGAAATGTATGACCAACCACAATATTTATCTTTAACCATTCATTTTTCATAACCTTAAACTGCAAATGTCTTCTTGCTCACTCAGAAAACTGAAACTGTTTTTTGGCTGAAGTTGTCTGCTGACTCCATCTAGAGGTTTTAAATCTGTTGCAACTCTACCTTTCTCAAAGTGAGCAAAGTAGAGTATCACCTGATACTGAACTATTTAATCAACGAATTGATAAAGTTTACCTTATTTTTAAAAAAATCCTTAAAATAGCTCTGATGTTTATAATCACAGCCTTACTGAAATGAACATTTTCAACATGGCAGCTATGTGTAGCTTTTCTGCCTTCAAGTACAAAATGTTTTCATTTGAAACATAAACACTCTGCTCTCATTTCGACGTTAAAATACATTCAGTGCCATGTTCTCCTGGAAGCCGGTGTAAAAATTTGATAATCATTATTTTCGCACATCAGCTATATTTGACATGCAAAATATGCAATGGAGAAATCCAGCTTGTGCCTTATGCCTACAATCACATCAACGTTTTCAACAGGCAGATCAAAGCACACAGTGAAGGAGAATGCATTAAAAGAGTTATTTCTGATTTTCACAGAGGAAAGCACCACCGCACACATAACTTCACAGACTTGTGGTAAAAATTGCTTCAACCCCGACTGAGCTGGTCCTGACCCAAGTTTATAAAAAGGTCAACAGAAAACCATGGGTAAATCCCATTTCATATTCATCACTCCTGTACTCACCCTGCCAACCAAGAGACCACTAACAGCAGACTCATCAGGGCTGAAGGCAGAAATTTGTTCATGGTCAGGATTCTCTTCATGACTGGATCTCTACAAAAAGAAAGTTAAAATACAACACAGCTGAAGTACAAGGCAAACATTAAGGCTGTATAAACCTCTACAAGTGTCAGAATCGCTTTCCCTGACTTCAGCACCGAACGGTAATTGACGTGGACGGATCCAATGTAACCATTATTCATGAGCCACTAAGTACAGGGGTGCTGGGAGGGGGGGAGGGGGGGGGGGAATCCCCCCCCAACCCTCGCTGCCATCAGAATAATTCGAGAGTGTGCATTTTAAATCAGGTGTGTGCAAAGCAGATTTGCCACATGTGGAGAGGATTTCTCCCCCACAAGTAGCTCACGCTGTTTGGGGCAATAGCAAAGTGAAGAGGCCAGTAGCACCAGCCCTCAGACTTCAGGGTATTTTGTTGCGAGCTTCACTCCACGATTTGTGGGGTCGCAATATCATTCATTTACAAATCGTAAGACAGGGTGCATTCAGAAACAAAGATTGATAGAGACACACACACACATGAGCTGGACCGTTGCAGTTGGGGTTGCAGCGTGAGCCCAGGTTGCAAGAGCGATCATGCGACGGGCGAGAAGCTCAGAGTTTGCTCCCCTTTCGGGGTCGTTCGTGTGAGGAGCGAACAGCCGGCTCGGTGAGAACACGGTGGGGCGCTCAGACCTCTTACCTGGAAGGGGGGGGGGGTGCCCGCAGGCCGGGGGGTGGGGGAGAGAGAGAACGGGGCCGGGAAGAGGGAGGGGGGGAGAGGGGAGGGGGTCGTCCCCGCTGAAGTGGCCGGCACCCGGAATCCGCGCCAACCCAGCAGCCAGCCCGGACACGCCAAAGTTGCCTTTGCTCCGAGTGAAGCTGCCTGCTGCAGCTGGGCGATAGTGGTGCGCGAGCGCGGCCCGCGCGCCCGCCGAGTGGTCGGGAACGCGCCCGGCCGCGCGCCTCTTCCCTGACACAACCTCCGGGGTACCCGAGTGACGGCCGGACACTTGGAGGCTGCGTCAGATTGCTGCTGGATCGGCTGTGACGCCCGGGTGCCAACCAAATAGCCAATTTGGCGCACTGCAACATGAACTACCCCTTCTTCCCCAACCTAACCTGGCCAAATAATCCCGGCCCGGAGCAAAAACCCTTTCCCTCCATGCAAAACGCACCCGTCCTTTTGCAACCTCAATGCCCCAAAAGTGAACGCACTGCAAAAGGTAGGTCCGTAATCTTCAACACTCTTCTTGGAAAACATCCTCAATTCGGGTCCACTGGAACAAAAAGGAATGCCCCCTTTCAGCTCTTTGCAATTCAAAATAACCATCGCAACAGGAAATGGCTCCCTGTTCATCCAATTGTCAGATCTATTTACATCAGGAACCTGCCTCTTTACAAAAATAAACTGTTCTCTTGTCCCGAAAGAGAAATGGGCTGCCATCAAGTCCAATCACAGATGGACCCCAAACCAACTTTTTCGACTCTGCTCAGCTCCACACATGCACGCACTCTACTCTCCTCCACACCTTGATACACCCAGTCTTCCTACCTCTCTCCGATCATCTTCACCCTTCCCCATTGACCCCTCGTTATCTGTTCACATCTGGCCTCTGCACTATAAGTCTTGATGAAGGGTCCCGGCCTAAGACATCGATCATTCTTTACCTCCCGTTGATACTGCTAAGCCCCCCACCCCCGCCACAGTCCCTCTAGCAGACTGTTGCTCCAGGTGCCAACTCCTTCTGTCTCTTTCCGCCCAGCCCAGCTTGCCCACCTGTCCACACCTCGCCTTCCCTCTCGGCCCAATTCCATATTCACACTGCTAGCCTTCCCTCCCTTTCCACCTCCACAACCATACACACCCAACTTTCTAACCCTGTCCACCTCCACATCTATTCTCCCTGTGTGAACGGTGAAAGCATTCAATCCATTTGCTGCTGTCTCTATCAGATCAGCACTGATATTCCCTCAGTCGACTTCTGCCTTGCCGTTTTGCGGCGGTCCGCAAGATCTTACTTCAAGCAGACTGTTGTGTTTTAATTTTAATTGAAATGCAATGTGTGCATTTAGCATGAAAAGGATTGATGTGTTTCTCCTAACTCTGCTCTTGACGTGCGCCGTTCCTCGTCTGCAACACATGACAAGTGCTCGAATCACAGTTCAATTTCCGAACTAAGAGGCAGGGGGACCTACAATGGTTTGCTATTGCAACAACACTTCCTTTACTTCGAAGTACATTTTTGTTATTACGTTTAAATTGACTAATCGGCAATTATGCACTTTTTTAAATTTGGAATTGCTTACAAATCAAACAATACCTTATTGCACACGTGTATCTTTTGACAGTTTATCATTCGAAATTATTATCTTTGTATTTTTGACCCGCAGTGATTGTACATTTTGTATGTATTTCCCGCCTCTTTTTATAAAGCGATCGGTGTTTCTTATTTAATCCACAATTTACATCTGATTTACAGCATAACGCCGGTTTAAAGCACTTCAAGTTATTTATACAGTTCAGCCATTTATATTCTGCCTATGTACACTACCATGAATAATTAAATGCCTGTATTTTCACAGCCTCCCTTGACAAGACAGATAGAAAAACTGCGGGAGAAAAGAACACACATCCGCGCCTGTTTCTTGCTCTTTGTCACTGGGATGGTTTCCATTGCCGCGTATTATGTATTATCAATAGTTTCAACTCGTTGAATGCTGTTTATCTTTTGTACAATGTTTATTGTTGCAATACGCCTAAATTGCAGAAGACAGAATTAAAGCAAAGTTAATTGAATTATAATTAATTGGCGTTTTAAAACGAAAGTAATATTTGTCATATTGATAGATTCCTATTTATGCTTTTTAACGAACTCAACAAAAATAAAATCAGTGCGAATTATCCTTTCACAAACATTTTTCCTGAAACTTCGTTTTAAACTTAAAGATGTTGGAAGTAAACTTTATTCAGTGTGAAGGTTTGTTTGTTTGGCTACATTTTGGTGACATGACAAACATCTTGCAAAGTCTTGCAGAGCATGGTGTCCATGGCAACTCTGAAAATTCTGAGCTTTAAACATGACAAACGTCACAATCAATAACCAAATATCTGTTCGCTGAAGAGCAATGCATAGATATTTTTTTTGGTTAACTACAGTACAATAAACATGCAAAGAATCATTTTCTCTTGTGGCATGCAATATCTCTGAGAATTTATGAATTTTAGTATCCACAATAATCGCACATTCTCTAATCTGATTTCTTTTTGGAAAACATTGTTTGAACTAGTTTTCAGAGATTCAATGTTTCTGGTGATATAGAAACTGTTATTCCTTTTTGTACACACATTAAGAGTTTGTGTATATAAATAACCTTAAGTCAAAGTAAATGGCATGATAATTTCAACAAATCCAGTTTATCTTCTCAGTTTTGGGGCTGAGTTTTTTCATGTCCCTTTTTGCAATGATCACGCATTTTCTTTAGCCAAGGGAAAGTCTGGCGAATCTCTTCATACCAATAGTCTCTGATCTCCAGCAAGATTGATGGGGACGAAAGCATTGAATCTCATGAGAATCCTGAGAGTGTTCATGTGCGAACTGTCGAATATGGAATTCCAGAAATTAATATTGAACACCTTTGTCCACCTTCTGAGTGCTTTTCGTTAATTACTTCAAGCTTTTCGATAATTTCAATAACCTGGATTCCAGTGGTGCCAGTGGTGCTAACAATAATAAACTGCTAAAACAGAAAAGTAAATAATTTTAGCTTGACTCTCTCCCTCTCTCATACCTCATCCTTATTCCCATCCATTTTAAAAAATTTTCTTTTAATTTTGGTTTACCATTTCAAGCTAGTTAACATTTGCTTCTTTAAACCTTGCAATTTGGAATTTGACCTCCAATTTTAAAAAAAAAGTATTTTGTAGAAAAAGTCCCCCAGTCTTCTTTTTCTCTATGTTATCATGTTTAATAAACTCTCTTGAATGATCATTTACTGTGATGAAATGATTTAAGAGGATGGTCATGGCCAGAATTAACTCATACCTAAGTAAAGACCAGAACCCACTGCAATTCACCTACCACCACAATTGCTCCACAGCAGATGCCATCTCACTGGCTCACCACTCAGCTCTGGATCACCTAGACAGCAGCACATACATCAGGGTACATTTCATCAATTACAGCTGAGCTTTCAATATCACCATTCCCTCAGTACTGGTCAGCAACTCTGCCACTGAATCATGGACTTCCTCGAGAAGACCACAGTCAGTGGAAATCGGTAACAACATCTTCTCCTTACTGACAACCAACTCGGGGACTCCTCAAGGATGAATGCTTAGCCCACTGCTCTATTTTCTCGACATCTATGACTGTGCCTAAGCACAATCTAAATTCCTTCCATAAATTTGCTGAATCACAGACACCAATGAGGAAGTGTCCAGGTCATTTATAAGAATAACCAAGAGCAAGGGACCCAGAATAGATCCTTGTGGTACTCTACTAGTCATTGACCTCCAGGAAGAATACTTTCCTTCCACTATTCTCCCTATTACTTTTATTAAACAAGGGGACTACATTCTCCATTCTTCTGCTGCAGCCAAAGAGGACTCAAAGATCATAGCTATTGTCCCAGCTATCTCTTCCTTCACTTCCCACAGCAGCCTGAGATATATCACATCCAGCCCTGGGGACTTTTCAATCTTAATGTTTTTAAAAAGATCCAATACTTCCACTTCCTTAATTTCCACATTGTCCAGCCTGTTCTGATCTCACCCTGATCAAAGTCCTTTTCTCTTGTGAATACTGAAGCAAAAGTATTCATTTAGGACCTCCCCAACTACTTCCATCTCCAGGCAGGTGTTGCCTCTTTTATCCTTTAGTGACCCCACCTTCATTCTCGACATTCTTCTGTTCTTCATGTATGTATAGAATGCTTTGGGATTCTCCTTAATCCTGCATGCCAAGGCCTTGTCATGCCCCCTTTGAGCTCTCCTAAATTCTTTCTTAAGCTCCTTCCTGGCTACCATATATGTCTCATGACCCCTTCCTGCTTCCTATATCTAATATATACTTCCTTCTTCCTCTAGACTAGCTTCCTCACCTGTTTCATCAACCATGGTTCCCTTTTTCTACTATCTTTTCCTTGGTCCCAGTGGAACAAACCTATCCTGAACCTAGCACAAGTTCCATAAACTTCCTCCCCATTTATTCTGTGCTTTCTCCCTTGAAAATCCATTTCCAACTTACTGTCGCTAATACCTGCATCATCCCATCATAATTGGCCCTTCCCCAATTAACACTTTCCCATTTTGTCTGCTTTAATCCTTTTACATAGCTATGCCAAAGCTAAGGGAGTTGTGGTCACTCTCACCAAAATGCTCCCCCTCTGAGAGGTCTGCCACCTACCCAGGTTCATTACCCAGGATTAGATCTAGTATGACCTATCTTCTTATTGGCTGGTCCACATACTGTGTCAGGAATGCTTCTTGGACACACCTGAGAAATTCAGGCCCATCTATCCCTCTTTTAGTAAGGAGGTGCCAGTCAATATTAGGGAAGTTGAAATCACCCATAGCTACAACCCTGTATTTTCTGCACCAATCCAAGATCTGCCTGCTTATCTGCTCCTCAGTGTTCCAAGGGCCATTTGGGGGCCTATTGGCTACTCCCAGCATAGAGATTGCTCCCTTCCTATTTCTGACTTCCACCCACACCAACTCAGTGGATGCTCCCTCTACAGCCTCCTCCCTTTCTATAGGTGTGATACCCTGATCAGTAATGCTACTCCCTCTCTCTCATTTACCTCCCATCCTATTCCTTTTAAAATTAAACCCTGGCACCTGCATCAGCCAATCCACATGATCTATGCATCAACCAACAGAAATATTTCCCTCTTTATTGTTAATTTATTTCACAATCCCTAAATCTTCAATAAGATCTCTCTCTCTCTAATCTAATATCTTCCATGGAACGAAAACCTACTTTCTACAATCATACCTCATAATTTAGTAGTTGGAACCCTGATAACATCCTGTTAAATCTGCTCTACAATCATTTCACACATTCCAAGGTGGTTTACCTGAACAGTCCACAACAATCCAGAGGTACTCAAACCAGCAATTTGTTGTAAAAAAAGGCTAATTTACTTGGTCATAAAGTTGGGTGCAGTACGTAACAAGACTGTTATGAAAAGCTAAATGGTTATCTTGTACCTGCAAAATTGTTCTGGTTCTAAAACTTCAATGAAACAGATATTAGACTAATACAATTTTTTTATAATTTGCTAGGTTTCCTCATACTCAGAGATCCTGCTTCATAGTAATGTAAAAGTCATATATCTTATTTCCCTAAAATACAGATGAGGCTTGCTGTAGTTTTGTGGATATTTTCAACCTTTTGCTTCATCAGTCAAAGATCCCCATGTGCTTCAAAAGGACTTTAATTATTTCAGTTGCCAAAAAGAGCAAAGTGATGTGCCCATGATTATCAGCTGGTGGCACTGACGTTTATCATAATGAGGTGTTTTTGTTGGTTATGGAGCAGATCAACTCAGGTCTCAGTTTCATTTTGCCTATAAACTCAACTTGTCAATGGCAGATACCATCTTGTTGGCCCTCCATTCTGCATTAGATTACCTAGACTACAGGAAAACCTACAGTATGTCAGACTGTTAATTTATTACAACATTCAATGTCATCATACCAGCAAAAGCTATGTCCAAACTAAAAGATCTGGGTCTCTGTTCATCCCTATGCATCTAGATCCTTGACTTCCTCATCAATGAACCGGAATAAGTGTAGATTGACAACATTGTCTCCTCCCCTCTTGCCATCAACACAGGGCCACCATTAGTCCCCTACTCTATGCCCTTTAAGTTCATGACTGCAAAACTAAGTTCAGCTCTAACTTGACCCACAAATTAGCAGATAACATCACCATTGTTGGTTGAATTATTGGAAATTATGAATCTGATTGGATGGTGTCAGAACAATAATTTGTTCCCAGCATCACCAAGATTAATGAGCTTATTCTTGGATTTAGTAAGGGGAGGCCAAGAGATCATGCATTTGTCCACATTGATGGGACAGAGGTGGAGAGAGTTACAATCTTCAAGTTTCTGGCAATCCATATTTCAGAAGACGTCTCCTGGAGCCAGCACATCAAGGCAACCATGAAGAAGCTACACCAATGCCTCTACTTTCTAAGAGGTCTGAGGAAATTTGGCATATCATCAAATGCTCTATTAAACTTCTACAGGGTGCAACGTGGAAAGAATACTGAGAGGTTGCATCACAGCTTGGTTTGGCATTTCAACTGCCCTGGAATGCAGAAGGCTTCAGAAGGTAACAAACATAGCCAGGTCCAGCACAGTCTCTGACCTCCCATCCACTAAATGCATCTATGTGGGGTGCTGCTTCAAGTCAACAGCCAACATTGTAAAGAACCCCATCACCTTGGTCACAATCTCTTCTCACTATGACCTTCAGGCAGAAGGTACAGAAGGCTGAGCACCAGCACCTCTAGGTTCAAGAACAATTTATTTCCAACCTCTCACATTACACTAATTAAGGACTTCTGACAGCACAAAAGAACCTTCTGCAATACTGCTGTCACTTTTTCATATCGTCTATCCATTTTTTTATATATTGCCTCTTTTAAATTCAATTAAATATACTATTGTAGTTTTTTTTTCCATAAAGTACCTGTTTAGCTACAGCAAGGAAGAATTTTGGTCCATATGTACATTGTACAATGTATTTGTCAATATATTCGTGATTGTTAATCCTTTGAGAAGACAACAGACATCAATTGTTATTGGATGTTGCTTTTCCGATGCAACTTTTGAAGCATTTGAATCAATTTTATTCATCGGTATGTTGCTAGTGATGCTTTTTAAGCTGTTGACTGATACACAAAACTGACATTCAGTGGATTATATAATGTTGTAAGTGTTACAAATTTTTAAAAAATTGCATTAACTACTAGTCACTCTTTTCAGATTTTGAAAATTTAATATAATTTCCATGTTACAAAGCCTGTTGACCTTGAGTGAAAGGGAAATAAAAAAAAATTAGCTCCAGAATCAAAACTAAAGCTCCTGAGAGAATAAGGCATGATAAGCCTAAAATAATATTTGGACTAATCATTATATTTTACAACCTCTTATATTAGTCCAATAATTGACATGGATCAATATCAAATTGCATGGACTTTTTCCAACACAAATTTCCAAAGTGAGGGCTTATATATCTGTCAATCAAATGTAAATTCTAATCTATTGTAATTATTGATTGAGAACCCATTAATTGCTGCAGGTATTTCATCCCCAGTTTGAAAGATACAGCATAGTATTTGTAAGTAGCAAGACTTCAACTTTATTCTGACTTTGTAAGAGTTCTACGGTCAACTACTTATGAGACATAATTGGTCCTCTTCATTTTTTTTTTCAATTTAGACATACAACACAGTAACATGTCATTTCAGCCCACAAGCCCGTGCTGCCAAATTTGCACCCTCACTGCTTTTCAAACAGTGGGAGGAAACCAGAGCCCCTGGGGAAAACACAGGCAGACATAGGAAGAATGTACAAACTCCTTACAGACAGCATCGGGACTCAAACCAAACACTGGTGCTGTTACAGAGTTATGCTAACTGCTGCAATATGGCATTGCCGATCAAACACCCATTGTTCCATTCTCAACTGTTACTCTCCCTTTAAAATGATTAATATTCAAAGCAGTTACTTTACCTTTTCTATTTCCTGCTCAATCCACATACATCATAATTCAAATCTCTGTCCATCTCAAGTATGAATATATTTACAAATGATCATTTGCAAAATAAAATTGGTAACCACCTCCTCATCATTCCAACTAAAATACTAGAGATTGCCTTTACAATCAGAAATTTAGTGTTGTCATTGTTACATGTATATAGTTCGTAAGTTTTGAACATGGACAACCAAAATTCAATGATTTCTTTTGCACCAAATACAATCTTGAACCCATGTGCCTGATCTTTATTGCAGTGGGAAAGTTTATGCAGAATACAAGTTATAAGTGCACAAGAGAAGAATCCCTCCAAGTTTCTAAACTACCATAGGACAGATAAAACCCTTATCAAGCTCAGAGATAATATCCTTTATGAAAGTGAATCTTCTGCCCAGATGCATGGAAATGACTTTATCTAATGAAATTTCCTCTCAGTCGCCTCATTCAGACTTTCTGCTCTTACACTGCTCTCTCAGTAGTCACACAATGACCTTCCCTTCATTGTCAATGATGCCACCTTCAGCCTGAAAGTACAAAAGTCTCAAAGACATCCAACTTCATGTCTACACCAGCTCTCTTCACCCATCCATTGCTTCTGATTTGTCATGCTGTTTCTTGGCTGTACAAAGTAAGATGACAAAAATTCTGGTCAACCCTGCCCTATTTTTCACTGTGAAACCAGAGAGCCAACACTTCGAATACCTCAATTTCCTCATAGGGATTCCCTTTCCAGATATTTTCTCCATCCCTCTCCTTGTTTCAGAACAAGTCTGAGCCAAACTGCTCACAAATTTGTGACCTGATCTGAGCTTTCATTGCTGTATCTTTTCCATCACTAAGATCATATTTCTACTCCGCCTCAGCTCACCATACTTTTTTACCATGTGATGCTACAATTTCAGTGTCTTCCTGATGTGAAATTAATAGGAAATCTGCCGAGGCTGGGGTCTAGTGCCGTACACAAAAGATCTGAAGAAACTCAGCAGAAGGCGTAGCATTCATAGAAAGCAAGAGGCAATCAACCTTTCAGGCCGGAGCCCTTCTTCAAGATAGCCAAAAATCAGGCTGATGCCTGAATAAGAAAATGGGGGAAAGGCAGGTGCAGAGGTGGAGGGAAGGGGGAGGAACATGGGCTAGCAAGTGATTGGTGGATGCAAGTGGGAGGGGGAAGAAGAGAAAGGAGCTGAGAGGTGATAGGAGAGGGTTGATGGCAAAGAAAGATAGTTCTCTGGAACAAGAAGGGGCTGGGGAGAAGGGATGAGGGAAAGAAGAAGATTGGGGAATGGGTGTTAATCAAAATTAGAGGTTGATAATGATGCAATACAAGGTGAAATACAAGATGAAATACAAGGTGTTGTTCCTCTAATTAGCAAGTACCCTTCACATTGGGAGTACATGAGACCATGTACAGATATGTCCTTGTGACACTGTGATATGAATTTGAAGTGATTGGCCACTGGGATATCCTTGCTGTTGCAGGGGGCAGAACAAAGGTGTTCAACAAAGCAATCCCGCTATCTGTGTCCAGTCTCCTTGATGTAGAGGAGACCACATTTAGAACACCAGATACTGTAAATGGCCCCTATAAATTCACTGATGAAGTGTTACTTCTCTTGGAAGCACTGTTTGGGGCCCCAAATAATAATGAGGGAGGAGGCATAAATGCAAGTGCTTCACATCTTGTGGTCACAGTGGTAGGTGTCAGGAGGGTGATTGGAGGGAACGTGGGAGTCAGGGAGAGAGTGATCCCTATGGACAGCAGAGATGCGAGGGGAGGGGAAGATCTATCTGGTGGTGGGATACCACAAAAGGTAGCAGAAATTGTAGAGCCTGATGGGATGGTAAGTAAGAATGAGAGGAACCCTGTCATTGTATCTTGGGTGGGGTGGTGTGTGGGGGGGGAGGGGGTTAAGGAGTCAGATCATATTTTTTTGGGAGATGGAGAAATGGATGAGGGCTGAATTGATGACAGAAGACGAGAAGAAGGAGGACAACTCAGATGTTCTGGAATGGAAAGCTTCATTCTGGGAACAGGTGCAACTGACAAATTGAGAGAATGGTATAGGTTTAGGGTTAGGAGATAGAGTGGGAAGAGGTGTAGTGCAGGTAACTCTAAATGAGTATATAAAAGTTGTCTGTGGATAGTTTTTCTCCTGTAATGGAGACAGATCGAGAAAGGGAGAGAATTACTGGAGACTAACCAAGTGAATTAGAGGTCAGAATGGAAGTTGATGACAAAGTGGATAAAGCTGATGAGTTCGTCATGATGTAGGATTCAGGATCAATGTAGTCATCAAGGTAATAGAGAAAGGGTTGAAGATCTCAAGATGAAATGACATTCCTATTTTCCAACTAATTCCATAACGTTGAACTTTACAATCTTCGAATTTTCTCCCAAATTTCTCTGCTCTTCCACTTCTAGCATCAAGCTACCCCTCATTTTCTTTGCTGCCATGACAATAAATTCTGGAAATGCTTCTTTGGCTATATGGGGCAGCATGGTTAGCATAGGGGCGAAATGCTTCTGTAGTGGTTAGTACAGGCCACTGGTCAAATCAGACGCTGTCTGCAAAGAGTTTGTCCATTCTCCCTGCATGACTGCATGACTTTCAACCCACATTCCAAAAACATACAGGGTTAGCAGATTAATCGGTCAGATGGTTGTAATTGGGCAATGTGGGTTCATGGGCCGGAAGGGCCTGTTACCATGCTATATCTCCAAGTTTAAAATATAAACTGTTTTTCTCCCTCCCCCCCCCCCCCCCCCCAATATGGCAGCATGTAGATCTCCACTAATACCTCTTCTTGCGGTTTGATGTCAAATTTTGTTTGGTAATTGTTTCTCCATGATGTATTTTCAAATACTGATTATATTGAACATGTTCTATAACATGTACATTGGTTAATTTTAGTTTTGGTAGAATTTAAATCATACAGTTAGTATTAATTTTTTTGATAATGTTTATACCTGTGTGCATGAGTTAAAGGCTACCATAGTCAAAGACAATCAACAAAAAGTACTTTAAATATAAATACCAGTATCTGTCTCAAAAAATAAGATAGAATAAATTTGATTTTATTATCAGTGAAGATTTATAACTTAACAGAGACTAACACTGGTTTGCAATTAGCACCCTTGAGTTCATTGTGATTATGCTCAGTGCACTGTTCCTTTATGTTTGAAGAATGTCAAGTTCTGTGACAGCACATTTATCATTGCTTATTATTCCATGGTGTAGCAAAAACCTAGGAACAGAATGAGCATAGACATTTCTACAATCTATAGTCCAGGCATTTGCCAGTGGTTGAGGAAAGAAAATGAAGAGAATTGTAGGATGGCAGATATCTGGAGAAGAATGGGGCTCGAGGGGGTTATGGCATTTCAAAAACTCAAAGCTATAGAATGACTTGGAAACAAGGGCAGGAATTTTAATATTGAAACGGTGCCAGACTGGGAGCCATTGAGATGTCATTGAGATGGAGAGAAGTGAACAGGCAACTATTGAGTCTGGAGAAAGGGCCGGGACACCAGATATCTCCATGGATGCTACCTGAATTATTGAGTCCCTCCAGCTTCACTTTGTTCTCTCAAGACACCAGCACCTGCCTTTCTTGTATTTCTCTAGGAGCCATGAAGTTCAGTTAACACAGGAGAGATGGGAGATGTTGCAAGCTACGATGTGATGCAGCATATTTATTCATACCTTTTATTCAATAGTTATTGAATAACCTTTTATTCAAATGTTATTTGTTCAGCAAAAATTGAGGTATGATGTAAATTTAGGATCAGTGTTAATGAGTGCTTGGTGGTCAGCCCAGATTTAGTGGACTCCTAGCTGTATGATTCTATAACTCGAAGAAAGATTAGAACCAAAAGGCTCATAATACAACCTCTATATAAGGGAAATAGATAAAAATAAAGATATTACAAACAGAAAAAAATGGAACTTTTCAACAGACAAAAAAACAGTTAAAAACATGACCCATGCCTTCAATAAAGCCAGGTACTTGTCTTCTCAGGTCATACAGAATCTCCTATCCTTTGCCTTCTTTTCTGCCTTCTGGACCAGAGCACGTGCTTCCCTCTCCATGTACTCCAATTCTTCCAGCAGTCAGATAGACTCCCTCACTTTCTTCCCAGCTCCTGGGCTGATCAAATCTGGATTACCTGCTTCAGGTTAAGATGGGCAGAGGTAACCAATATGTCCTCAGGGGAGCAACTGTCATGATCACTGTCAGAGTCCTGTGTCGAGAACCCATTCTCTAAATGCCCTCATCCTCTACTGTACACCACCTTGCCTGGGACTGTAAATCCCTCTCCAGAGAGGGATACTTCACCTAGACTTCCCTGACTACCCGATCCCAAAGGGGAATTTTGTCATCAACAATTTCTGATGGCATCTGCAGGCCGTTGTTAATGGTTTGCTGACTAGCTAGTTCATCCATGATCTCCACTTCTCGATGGCATTGGCTGACACCGGTCCCAGATCCCAGATTCCTGAACCTGAGCAGCCAGGGTCTCACCCGACATTTGCTGGTAGTGATACCCCAAACCAGTCAGCTTCTTGGCAGAGTACTCCTGGGTTTTGGTGGTTTCACAGGGGCCTTGAACACAGATCCCATGAGATCCTGGCCAATCACATGAGATGAGAGGCCCACATGCCGGGTCCAGGACCACATGGTGCAGGCATGAATGTAGGTGGGTGGGCATAGCACTGGCCTACCTCTTCGCTTTTCTCACTATCCATACAGATGTCCTCATCTCTTGACTATATGTTGGCGCTGTCCCTCCACAGCATCAAGGCTTGAACCATGTCTGGGTCCACCTGCTAGCTGGCCTGACAGGCCTGCACGTTACTTCAGTGGCTTTATTCTCTTTCTCTCTGGCCTGGGTTTGTATGGCTCAGACCACTTCCCCCTTGGTGGAGCAATGGTGCTGCAGCGTTTCTACCTCACCTTTTAACTGGGTGATCCTCTGTTCCTTCTTCCCATGACTTTGATTTGGTGCCTCAGAAGAGCTACCAGTGGCCAAAAGGCTCCTCTCTGGCTCCCATAGCTTCTCAGTAACCACAATTCTGCAAGGAGAGAAACAAAATGGTGTTCAATCTCCTTGCTTTGTGAGACCAGGCTATCTGCTAGTCAACTGGCAGCAGGCTAGCCATACAGCCGAACCTGGTACTATCGATGGTCCATCCTGGGACTCCATTCCCTCTCTATGTGGAGCACTTCTCTTTAGCCCTGTTCTAGAATATTGCAATAATCCATTTGCCTGGTTGTTTCTCCTTCAATGCTGTTTGCTGTGCCATTTTGTGGAGGGAACATGTTTGAAGATTTCAAACAGTGATGATCCTGGAGAAGTGAACTTTATTTACAACAATGAACAAATAAATTACAGGAGACTCGCACATCTACATGAAAACTGATTTTTCTACTCTACAGATTAACTACAAATAATCACAATTACAGAGGGTTAAAGCAAACCAACTAGTAAAAACACACCAAAGTGCTGGAGGAACTCAGCCAGTTCTTCAGCGTCTATAAAAAACAAAGATTTATTGCCGACATTTCAGGCCTGAGCCCTTCTTCAAGGAATAAGCAGAATGAACCAGAAGCTGGAAATCTCAGAAAAATCACAGAATTCAGACATTGCTGGGGAAGGAATCCAGACCAACAAAGGGTGTTAATTAGATAGGATAAGTGGAGAGGTAAGAATTTATCATATCTGTGCAAAAGAAGACAGGGAGACAGAGTTGGGAGAAGGTGATGGTGAAGATGTTGGGGGGCAGGGTGGGGGGGATTTAACAAAAGCCAGAGAAGTTGATATTAATGCCATCCGGTTGGAGGATGCCCACTTGGAAGATGAGGTGTTGGTCCTCCAATTGTGGGTGGTCTCAGTCTGGCAGTTCATGAAACCATGGACAGACATGTCAGCAAGGAAATGGGATGGGCAATTGAAATGGGTGGCCACTGGGAGATCCACACTATTGTGTTGGACAGAGCCGAAGTATTCAACAAAGTGATCTTCCAGCTGCATCCAGTCACTCTGATGTAGAGGAGACCACAACTGGAGCATTGGATTCAGTGGATGACCCCTGCAGATTCATGTGAAATGTTGCTTCACTTGGAAGGATGGTTTCGCGCCAAGAAAGGTGGTGAGGAAGGGGGTGTGGATTCCTCCCGCAGCATTGTTTGAATTCTGAGACTTTCTGAGATTTCCTGCTTCTGGTTCATTCTGTTTATTCCTAGAAGAACTTAATAAATGTTACATTCTGTCCTTTGATTCACAGTCCAATCTCACTTCTCATTCCTCCACATTCACTGGTTGCAGGCAATTCTTATACTGTGCACAGAATTGAACATTTATAAAGTTCATCAGGCTTTGGTGGTTGAAAGGTAAATGGTTATCTTGGGCACTCTCCAAAGCTTTGCAAAGGCTCTGAGGCCAACATGTCTAGCATTAGCAGACCTCCAATATTTTAAATAAGATTTGTTTTAAAGTGTTTTTATGTGACCTACACTAACAAACCTTGCCTCAATTTATCTCCCATAAATATATCTATATTCTATCACAATTGTGTCAACAGAAACCAAAGGGAAGTACCTTTACTACTGCAGTGTCAGATATAAGCACAGGAAAGAACAAGGAACTAAAGGAAAAGGAAGATCAGACTGTTCAGGAAAGCTGTTTATATTACAAAGATAAACATTCTTTAGAAAGATGTTCATGATTAGACAAAAAGTTGCATGACAGAAATTAAACTTTCTAAAGAAGAATGGAATATGTTTTGGTTGCTTGTGTAAAGGACACATCAGCAAAACTTGTAGTAAGTGAATCAGTTGTGATATATGCAGTTTAAAGATTCCCAAGATACTGCATACTCAACAAAGTAAAGTTGAGAAGGAAGTCAAACAATCTGAATACAAGACTAAAGACACAGTCAGAGAGGATGCTTCAGCTTTGGTTCAGGCAAGTAGTCTTACTGGGGTTGGTGACAAAGTCCTTTCAATAGTTCCTGTGCAGGTAAAATCTAAAAAGAAGAACTTCATACTGAAGACCTACGCATTTCTTCATCCAGGAAGAACAGCATCATTTTATACTGTTGAATTTATGAATAAACTTAATCTTCATGGAAAGCGATCACAGATCTTATTGAAGATAACAAATGATGAAAAGAACATTAAAACTGATATAGTTTCAGGTTTAGAGATTGCTGGATTGAATAGCAATGAATTTTGCAAATTTCCAAGTGTACATATTCAGAAGACTATGCTTGTGAAAAAGAAGAATATTCTATATCAGGATGATTCACCCAATGCGCTCATCTAAAAGATGTTTGATTACTACGATTGATGCCAAGATCGAGATGTTAATTGGATTAGATGTACCAAAGGCACTTGAACCTGTAGAAGTAATAAAGAGTCAAAATGACAGACCTTGTGCCATGAGAACATTGTTGGATGGGCAAATAACAGATCATTAGGAGGAAAAAATAATAATGATCAGGAGAATGTCAACAGAATTTCAGTTGTGAAACTTAATGATCTCTGGGAACAACTATTTAAAATTGATTTTCCTGAATGAATCAAAGTTGTTCAAGAACCTTTGAAGGAGGATAAACAGTTTCTAGATTTAGTTTCAAATTCTGTTAAATTTGTTGATGGTCATTACTGTATAGCATTAACTTTGAAGAAAGGGAAATTTGCCAAATAATAAAATAATTGCAGAAGAGCATATGCTGAATTTGAAGAGAAAATTTTAGAAAAATACTTCCTTTCATTTGGAATATACAAATGTTATGTGTGACATGATAACCAAGGGTAATATAGAAAAGGTATCAGAAGATATCTTGGAATATAAAGATGGTAAAAAATGGTATTTACCTCATCATGGAGTTGTACATCCACAAAAGAAGAAACTATGTGTAGTATTTAATTGTTGAGCATCATTTCAGGGAGTTTCATTGAATTCTCAACTTCTACAAGGTTCAGTCTTAACCAATACTTTAATAAGTGTATTGATGAGATTTTGTGAAGAGCCTATTGCTGTAGATATTAAAGTGATGTTTCTTCAAGTGAAAGTACCATTAGAAGATCATGATTTTCTATGATTACTATGGTGGTCTAATGGCAATTACAGTAAAGATACGATTGAATACAGAATGACAGTTCCTCTATTTGGAGCAACTTCGTCACTGAGTTGTGCCAATTTTGCTCTCAGGAAATGTGCTGAAGACAATGAAGAGCAATTTAGTTCTGAAGCCATAAACCTCATCAGAAATAATTTCTATGTTGAAGGTTGCCTTACTTCAGTGATTTCAGAAAAAGAAGCAATAAATCGTATCAAAAGTTAAAGGAGATCAATAATAAAGGAGGTTTCTTCCTTACGAAATGAATTAGCAACAGTCAAGATGTGTTGGCTGTTACTCCTGATGCAGAAAGAGGAAAGGAGATAAAACATCTCGACTTGGATTGTGATGTTCTACCTGTTGAAAGAATTCTAGGGGTGCAATGGTGTGTTCAATCTGATGTTTTCAAATTCAGATTTGTTTTGAAAGAATGACCTTTGACAAGAAGAGGTATTCTTTCGATCATAAGCTCAATATATGATCCTTTAGGAATATTGGCACCGGTGGTATTAATAGCCAAGAAAACTCTGCAAGAATTGTGCAGAAGAAAATTTGGATGGGATGAAACTATACCAGAATCTATTGCACAAGGTTGGATAAATTGGATTGAGAGTCTTAAAATGTTAGAAAATGTTAAAGTAAACAGATGTTTTAAACCAACAGACTTTGGAATAGCCACATTTGCTCATTTACACCATTTTGCTGATGCAAAGTGGTTTTGGTACTGTCAGTTACTACAAAATAACCAAGAGTGAGTACATTGTAGATTTGTAATTGGAAAAGCCAGTGTGGCTCCATTAAAGCCAGTTGCCATACCTCGAATGGAATTGACTGCTACTTCTATGACAAGCAGAATGGACACTATATTACTAGATGAAGTTAGCAGACTCTATGTTTTGGACCGATAGTACATCAGCACTTAAATACATTAATAACAAAACCCAAGGTTTTGTGCCTTTGTAACTAACAGAATTAATGAAATCCAGAAGGTTTTGTGTGCTAAAAATGGAGATATGTTAAAACAGTAGATAATCCAACTGACATGGCTTCTCAAGGATCAAAAGTTTAATCTTTTCTGAAAAGAGCCAACACATGGTGTCAATTCCTCAGTTTCTTTTGTGATCTCAAGAAGATTGGTTCAAAATCCAAAAGGGTTAAAAGAAATTTCAATGTAGGATCCTAAAATCCAAAACATTAATTTAAATACTATTCAAATATCTAATGAAAATGTCCCATTACTCAATTAATTTATTATCACTCTTCATGGTTTTGTTTGAAAAAGGCAGTAGCATAGATTCTTAGATTAAAAACTATGCTTTTAAATCATATCAAGAAAGAGAATCTGAAGACTCAAAAGAGCTGTTACCTAAAAGTTGATGTTGCCGAATGCTGAATTGGAGATAATTCATTTTTGTCAGAAAAAGGCATTTGATAACAAGATATCAAAATTGAAAAATAATCTGAAGGTTACAAATACAAGTCATGTTTGCAAGCTAAATCTTATTCTTGTAAATGATGTATTGAGAGTAGGAGGAGTATTGTAAAAAGCAATAATACCAGAAGAAGTGAAACACCCAATTATATTAACTAAGGAATTTCATATTTCTGATTTGATTGTTTGAAATATACATGAGAAAACAGGTCATGGTGGTTGTAATCACGTGTTGTCAGAATTACACCAGAAATATTGGATACTTGGTCCTTCAATATTGATCAAAAGAATTATATCAAAAAATGTTAATTGTTGATGTGAAAATGCTAAACCTGGACAACAGATTTGTCACAGGACCTGATGAACTGCCATTTACATACATGGGAGTTGATAGTTTTGGTTCTTGTCAAGTAAAATTAGGAAGAGGTTTTGAAAAACGATATGGAGCTATTTTTACAAGAGCAGTTCATATTGAAGTGGTGTCATCACTTGATACAGACTCTTTTTATCAATGTTCTTAGATGTTTTATAGCCAGATGTGGTCAAGTAAAAGAAATACGCTTTGATAATGGATCTAATTCATAGAAGCTCATCAAGAGTTACAAAAAGCAATTCAAGATTGGAATCAACATCAAATTTAAGATGCATTTCTTCAGAAGGAAATTAGTTGGATATTTAACCCACCCTCAGGATCACATCTGTAGAGGTGTGTGGGAAAGAATGATTAGATCAATCAGAAAAATTCTTCATTCCATTTTGAATAGTCAAATACTCAATGATGACAATCTTCAGACAGTTTTATGCAAAATTGCAGCTATTTGAAATATTCATTCAATAACAAAAATATCTGGTGATTCAAATGACATCAAAGCACATACACCAAATAATCTCTTACTTCTTAAATTTAAACCATTGATGCCTGTAGGTCAATTTCAGAAAGAAAATATTTATAAAAGACGCAGAAGGAAACAACAGCAATTTATTGCAGATTTATTTTGGAAAAGATGGATTAAATAATATTTTTGTTATTACAAGAATGATAAAAATGGTCTAAAGCTAAACACAATTTTGTATGTGGAGATATTATAATTATCTTGGATGATTCTTCACCAATAAATTCTTGGTTGCTGGGGAAAACCGTGGATACGGTTCCAGACAAAAAAGGTTGATTTAAACAAGACTGGTTACTTAAATAGACCTACTAAAATCTGTCTTTTACAAGAAGTTGAAAGCTTTGAATTCTAATCTTATACTTACCATAATTACTTTGTGTATCTGTAATATTAATTACTATATATTAGCCATTAATGTCTATTATAATAATTAGGGGCCGGAATTTAAAAGTTAAAACATCGTGTTTTTTAACTCTTAGTTAATTTTGTGCCTGTCTCTCAAAGAGACTATTGTTTATAGTATTACTATAGTGACTATGATGTAATATGTCATAATATCTGAATTGTTCATTATTCTTCAGGATGTGAAAGGCATGGGCACATAAAATTTTTCTTTGAATTTTTTGCCTCTTTAAATATTATTTATCTCTTTAAAATTTGCATTTCTTTATATGTATTTTATATCTCTATCTTATAATAAATACTTGTTTTCATCATTATGAAAGTCAATGCAAAATTATGCAAAATGTTTATCTGTTTTATCAATGATTTCAAACTACATAAAGCAGCAGCCACAGAGTTTGATTTATTGGATTAAAGAGATAGAAATTTGGAATATAGAAACCCATGGTTTTGGAAGATGGTATTTTGAAATTAGGTTGTATTAGAATAAGGAAAGTATTGTCTATACCCTGTATTTTAAAGTCTGGTTGAACTTGAAGGTCTGTTAAATTGTAGTTCAGAAGTGATTATGAAGCATCAAATTTTTTAACTTGTTGTTTAAAGCAATAATGAAGTGTTCATTAACACTAATTCAGTCCTTAGACTGTTCAAACTCATAAATCTTGTTGAGTTGATTTCCCAGGAAGAGATTTTTATCTTAAACTCTCACACTGGCTTTCTTTACTCCCCCTTTTGTTCTTAAGAGTTCTGGAGGTTTTTATTCCCATGATGAGTCTGCATCTTTTATTTCTTAAAAGAGCATTCGAGATGTGTCCTCCCTTTTGAAATCCACTTATTTCTGTAATCCCCTTTTGTTATGAGTTACATAACATCACTTATAGTGGTTAATGTAATTCAACCCTTTGCTTCACAAGGATATAAGGGTATAACACCAGTGATCTAGCTACTGTGACATAGTATCTCCCTCTCTTTCCAGAGATTACTGTCTTACTCCTGTATGGGTGCCACAGGGTCTTGACTTCTCAACTCCTGCAGTCTTCTGATTCAAAGTGTCTGAATTTGAGAATATATTTCTCCAAATCATGGGTCATTTGAATCATCATTGAGGTCATTTCCAATTCTTTGAAATCGTGACCATTTACTGGAATCTTCAAAAACTGTTAGGAAAAGTTTCCTGAAAATTATTTGATCTTCATACCTCTGGCTTGTAGACGTCATGACTCTGAAATATGGCATCACTTCTGAATGTATTGTACAGGTGTGTGTGTAACCCTGTTCCAAACCCATTACATTACTTAAGTCATATTTATAAAAAAATATAGCTTCACCTAAACCTAGTATTAATCCATTACTTTACTCATTTCCAACATAGCAAAGCTGTGAAATAAATAGAAAGTAAGGAGGGAGGTCTTGAAGAGAATTTTCTCTCAAGCACAGTGAAACGTCAAGCAGTTGGCTCGTAAACATACGAGAATTAAAGTAGGGAGAAACCATAGGCTGTGGAGTTTTGAAGTGAAAGCAGAAAATGCTGAAATTACTCAAACAGGTCAGGCAGCATCTGTGCGGCGAGAGAAGCAGGATTAATGTTATGGTGTAATGAATTTTCATCAGAAGTGGCCAGTTCTGGCGAAAGCCTATCGACCTGAAATATCGGGTAAGTTTTGGTTTTTAATTTCTTAGTTCCAATGAAAGGTTAAAAGTTGACTGTTTTTCTCCCTCTATAACTGCTAAAATCTTCTGATTTTTGATCAGATTTTCAGCATTTGATTGAATTTGGTATGCTAATCTGTGAGGTGAATCAAGCTGGACAGGGGTTTCAGAAGCTGTGAAAGAGGTGGTATGAATACAAACATACAGTGCTTCAGAATTGAAATGAAACCGTTCTGTAAACAGCCTGATTCAAACTAAACTTGGAAATTAACAGAATACATGCTTCTCTTTAACTCTGACAGGGATATTAGGAGGTTGATGGATTAAACATTAGCAGGAGGAAAAATAGATGGTTTAAGCTTTATCAATCCAGATTCAAAGGAAATCTTGATACATCCAGAATGATACATCATCATAAATAGAATTAGAAAGTATAATAATTCACTTGCCATAGATAGTGGAGACACAAAGACACAGCTTTGGAAATTGAACCTATGCTTACAGATAAAGATACAAAATGTGAATAAACTGCTGGAGTTGACATAGTCACCTGATAATAAATTAGCTCGTCTTATCAGATATGTAGGAACCAACATTGTGAATTTTCAGCTGTAGGACATTACTCATCATATGCTGGGAATTCCAAAGTCACAGTTTTGGATATGAGCAACCAATGATATCTGGCAGGTTTATTGGCTGCTGGGAAATTTTGTGCTCTCGGATAGAATAAATGTCACAGGCCTAGGAAAAGAGATACCAAAGCTTACTGGTTTCAAAACATATCTTCTCCTTTTATACACATTTGAGACATTTGGGACTGGTGCTGCATCTCCCATGATTTCTAATATTGGAGTCACATCACATCACATCCATGTCTGTGGTCCAGTCCACGTCGCTCACCAATTTGGTACAAGATCCAAGTCCTTTTGGAATGCTATTCTCTTGTAGGTCTTATTAAGTATCTCAAGCACAGGACTTATGTTGTAGAGATAATGAAAGGTGCTTCCATCAAATTGAATCTTCCAAAAAAATTCCAATGAGACTGTGATGCCTGAGGTATGGATTCAAAGAGGAGTTGAAGAAATTAGTACAATAATAAACTAATGCTGGAGACATTAATGGAACTGAAAGGTAATAAGTTCCCCAGAATCTGATGACTTGCATACTAGTGTTTTGAGGGAGACGTGTTTGGGGATAACAGATACTCAAGATTCCATAGAGTCGTAAATAGTTTCCACAGATTGGAAAATAGCAGAGGTTAACCAATTGTTCAAGAAATGAGGAAGAGAAAAAGCCAGGTAGGCAAACATCTGTGGCAGAAAAAAATGCTCAAATCTGTTCTAAAGAAAGTTATAACAATTTTAGGTTTCCAAAAAATAATGACAGATGCATTCAAAATCAAATTGGAGTTGTGAAGGGAAAATCATGTGAAAGCAGTCAATTTGGGGGAGGCTAATTTTGATGGCATTGGACAGGAGATGGAAAGTGGTGAATGACAGATGGTATTTGCAGGTAAAGTGACATCTGGCAAGTGGAAGCTTTGAAAAGTGAGGTGGAAGAGTGAAGGGCAAGGCTGGCATAGTTAGGAATCATCGGTTGATAAAAAAATATTGAGACTTTGGCTGGGAAAAAGAAGGAGACATGTCAGGTGTCGGTGGCTGGAATCAAACAAGCCCCTTGAAGAGTATGAGATACAGGAGTTAAAAAAAGAGAGAAATCGTTAAGGCAAAAAAGAGACATGAAATGATTTTGATGGGTAAGGTAAAGGAGAATCCTGTGATTATTCAAGTTCATTCAAAGTGGAAGGGTAATCAGGGAGAGAGTAAGTCCCTTAAAGTATCAATTTAGCGATCTATTTGTAGAACCACAGAAGTTGGATAAAATCTCAAATTAATGTCTTTCATCTTTATTCACCATTGAAAGGTTCATGAAATCTCCTAGATTCATGGAAATGGATAGTGATTTCTTGACACATTGGTGGTCAAAGGGTGGTAGTGAACAGTATATTTTAGATTGGAAGCCTGTGACCTCTGGGATCTGTGCTGTGTCCACAGCTGTTTGTTACATATAAGTTAATAATTTGGAAGAGAATGGCTGATCAGTTAAAAACACAATGCTGGAGAAACTCAGCAGGTCAAACAGTGGACTTTATATGGCAAAGATATCTTTATCTTTGGTTTTGGGCTTGAGCCCTTCATCAAGGTCTGGGCAAAATGTGCAGCACGAAAAAATTCTGCAGATTTTCATCCTTCACTCAATGGTTTGTAAATTTGCAGATGACACCAAAATTGGTGGTGAAGAAGGCAGTTTATGATTACCACAGAATCTAAATCAGAAGGACTGGTAGATGGCAATTAACTTTGATAAGGGTGAAATTTTGCATTTTGTTAGTTAAACTAGGGCAGGACTTAATAAATGGCAAGGTTCTGGAGAATGATAAAGAATAAAAAGAATGTTTGGGTACATAGTTCCTTGACAGAGCAACAGAGGCAGATGGAATAGGGAAGAAGGCATTTGGCATCCTGACCTTAATCAGTCAGGTAACTGAGCACAAGATTTGGGAAATTTTGTCACCACTGAACATGATGTAGGTATAAATGTATTTGAAGTATTGAGTCAAGTTGATTGTCATCTGATTGTACAAGTACAACCCAAGAAACAGTGTTCTCCGGTCCTTGATGCAAAAAGATGTAGACACACAACCAGACAAATAATACATATGCAGGACAAGTATTATATCTATAAAATATGGTTTTGTGCAAATTAAAGTCTTGGAAGGTTAGTGTGAGCAGTTCATTTGGTTCATCAACATTCGCACTGCCCACACGAAGAAGCTGTTCCTCAGCCTGGTGCTGACAGATGGTGTGTGCAGGGTGGAAGGGGTCGTCAATGATTTTGCTTGCCGTCTTCAGACAACGATCCCAGTAGATCACGTTGATAGGGGGCAAGGAGATTCCAGTTAGCCTCTCTGCCACTCTTACAGTCCTGTGGATCAACATCCGATCCATTTCTCAGCAGCAACCATACTGCATTGGCAGCCATCCAGGACACTTTCAATAGATCTCCTATAGAAGGTTGACATAAAGCTAAAGGAAGGATGTAATTAAGCTGGAGAGGGCGCAGAAAAAGATTTGAATTGATGTTATCAAGACTGGAAGGTTTGAATTACAGAGAAAGGATGGAGGAAGGACATTTCTCCCTCGAGCATGGGGGGCTGAGGGCTGACATTATAGATATACAACCATACTGTGCATAGATAAGTTCATAGTTTTTTCAAGGGTAGCTTGAAGGCATTGATTTGAGATGAAATGAGAATGACCCAAAGGGGAGATGAAGAGCAATTTGTTTTTATGCAGAAGGTGATGAGTATACAGAACAAGGTGCCAGAGGAAGTGGTAAACACAGATCCAATTACATTTAAAGACATTCCAAGAGGTACAAAGATCACAGAAATATGGGCCAAACACAAGGAAATAGGCTATCTCAGGTAGGGAACTTGGGTGGTATGGATGAATTGGGCAGAAATTCCTGTTTCCATGCTGTAAAATTCAATAATTAAATAATTCTAGGTTTAACAAATCCTTTTTGAGGTTGTATTCCTGAGATGGTAAAAAGTAAGAGCCAACTGGATGAGGCAATGATGCCTTATTTTCAATAGAACTTTTATAAAGGTCTTACACAAAATATTATGTAAAGGTCACAGCACTGAGACAGCATTGATGTGCAGTATGTGTTGACCAGCAGATAAAAAGGCAGACATTGGAAAATAGGTTATTGGGAGCCTGTTAACCAATGAGTGCTGCAAGGATCAGTGAAGGAGTGGACACAATTTTAAAAACACTTGCCCGGCAAAAACATCAGTTAAAATTGCTGTATTTATTTGTTTCATCCATTCCCACCAAATGCATAACTTACATCTATTCAAAGCCAAGAGAATGCTACTTAACACAGGTAGGTAAAGGACCAACAACATCTTTGAACATGGACTTTAATTTTAGTTCTAATAAGAACAGAAGCACCACTAAGATTCTCCCATCAAGCTGCAGATAATTGTATCCACCCGTTAAGCTGAAGAGGACAAAGCTGAATAGATTTATTTTTTAATTTCCTTTGAGAAGTTGAGGTCATTGTAAGAAAAGTCAAGCTCTCCCCTGCCCTGGAAACCCTTTTTTCCAAGGAAATCTGGGAATCAGACCAGGAGCACATGATATTCAGACATTCCATTCTAAACTTTTCACCTTTTCCTGCCTCAATATTTATTATTAATGAATATTTATTAACTACCTATCTATTTTTAATTTAATGCACACTATTGTGTTATTTTTTTCCTTTGGAGTAACTGCAGGAAGTAAGAATTTTGGTGCATTTGTACATAGTACAATATATGTACAATTATCATTATCAATATATGCACATTCTGCATTGATGGTTATTAATAAAATCTAGAGTCATATCACCTCAAATCTCTTCAACTCACCCTTCCACCCATCTACTTAAAACATGAATGGAATTAAAGACAGTGCTTTAAATTGTCCAAAATGTATTTATTTTATCACAAATAAATAAATACATAAGACCGAATTCCAGAAATTCTGATCCTATCCAGAATAATGAGCAAATAGCTGGTAATGCAGTTTTTCTGAGGATGCCAATGTTACATCACCCATAGCTTTGTAGCTATTCAGATTTAAAGGCTTTAATTATTATTATTGAGTGTCAATAATCCTGTCAGGTGTATGCAGGTTAAAAGGAAAGAATAAATTATGTTCTGTCAATAAATGCCTAAGGTGCATATAGCATATACTTTATGCAGCATTCCACAGTGTAACAGGTATGGACTTTGTTACAGAGTTCTGTGTTGAGATGGCCTATGTGTTGTATGGTTTTATGTTAAAAAGTGACAGTTTTCCTTAAAGAGCCAAGGTGAAGGTGGACTGCTGAGAGAGTGGGAGACAGACTAAGCATGTGCAGAAAATGAAAAAAAATTCTGGAGTTGGATGATAAACCACCACTGGGTGGAGCTGTGGAGTGGAAGAAAGCCCAGAGCATGAGTCATGGTCTGGAGGACAGTTTAGAATATTGGGATTTCAAAAAGGATGAACATTCTGAAGGCAGGCAGAAGGATCTGGACCAAGCCAGTTGTTCCTCTTTCTGCAATCAACACCAGACAACTTCAAATTTTGTGCTCTCTCTCAAAGATCTTTTGTCTTCAGTTTACCAAACAAACTGAATTTTGTTAATGATCTTTGCTTCAGTTGAGATCGAAGTTTTGTGAGTCTTGTGTGTTTTGTGTCTAAATTTTTCTGTGGGCTGGTTGGAAATATAACTTGGACTTTAATTACATATGTTATATTTACGATGGGGAATTTATTAGTTTTACACTGGTATAGAAATTTGCATAGTAACCAGTGGGCATTGTTATAAAAGGCAGGATTTTGAATTAAAGTTTGAAGGTGAATTTTTTGTTAATAAAGTAATTGTTTATCTTTACCACTGTGTGATATGCCTTCTTTGTGGTTGCTGGTTTGATCTTGTAACAACTTATTAAAAATCAAAAATTAAGTGGATCACAACATTTCCTGCTGACTGCCATTCTTCAATAGCCAAGTAATGTATGCCAGATATAAAAACACAAAAGTAATGACCATCCATGGTTACTGGGTAAATTAGCGCAAAAACATAAATTAATTGTACGGTCACAGTGAAAACATTGGTAACAATTTTAAAGCCATTTTCATAGGAAGAAAATCTATTGCCACATGGATGTTGATGGGGAAAATTGGTGAATTTTTTTCTGTTGCTTTATTGCCTCACATTGCTTAACGAGGTGTAACTGGAAGTCCCAGACAGAACCTTTGTTTTCCTGAGCTTTTTGGTAAAGGAAAGTGAGAGTCAATTAAAGAATTCAACTCAAATCAGGTTAAATGCTCTCACTCCAAACATATCCAGTACAACCCAGTTATGGTAAAGAGCTGTCACTTAGTGTTTAATGGAGCAGGATAGGTCTGAGCCTTGGGTTGAGATTCTAAATTGGAAAGGCCGATTTTGAGGAAATGAGAAAGGATCTACAATGCGTGGGATAAGTTGTTTTCGGCCAAGGATATGTGAGGTGAAATTTTGAGAGTACAGAGTTTGTATGTTCCTGTCTGGAATAAAGGCAAGATTTTTTTTATATCTTGATGAAGGACTGAAGCTTGAAACATTGGTTATGTGTTTTTACCTTTGCTATATAAAGGACACTGTTTAACCAACTGAGTTTCTCCAGCATTCTGTTTTTACTTAAAGGCAAGGATAGTAGGCATAGGGGTCCTTGTTTTTTGAGGGATATTGGGGACCTGGTTCAGAGGAAAATAGAGGTGTGTAGCAGGTATAGGCAACATGAAGCAAATGAGGAACTTGAGGAATATAAAAATGCAAGAAAAACCTCAAGAAAGAAATCAGGAATGTTGTTTTGCTGGATCATGTGAAGGTAAATCCTAAAGGTTTCTACAGGTATGTTAAGAGCAAAAGGATATTAAGGGAGAAAATTGGTCCCCTTGAAGATCAGAGTGCTCGGCTTCATATGGAGCCAAGTGAGATGGGAGAGATCTTAATTTTTTTCCATCAGTATTCAGTCAGAAAACAGGCACATAGTAGTAGGAAGTAAGAAAAACAAGCAGCAAGGTTATCGAACCTATGCAGATTCAAGAAGAGGAAGTGCTTGCTGTCTTAAAGCAAATAAACTTGGATAAATCCTGACAAGATATTCCTTCAGACCTTGAGGGAGGCTTGTGTAGAAATTTCAGAGGTTCTGGCAGAAATATCTAAAATGTCCTTACCCATGGATGTTGTGCCGGAAAATTGGAGGGTAGCTCATTTTGTTCCATTGTTGAAAAAGGGCTCCAAAAGTAATCCTGTAAATTATAGACCAATGAGCAGGACATCAGTAGTAGGTAAATTATTGGAAGGTGTTCTAAAAGATCAGATATACAATTGATATACAATTATTTGGATAGCCAGAAACTGATTAGGGATTGTGCATGGTAGGTCATGTTTAACCAATCTTTTACAGAGTTTTTTGAGGCGGTTACCTGAAAAGTTGAGGAAGGAAAGGCTGTGCATGATGACTACATTGTCTTTATTAAGGCTTTTCACAAGGTCCCACATGGGAGGATAGTCAAGAAGGTTCAGACACTAGTTATTCATGGTGAAATAGTGAACTGGATTTAACAATGACTAGAAGGGAGAAGCTAGAGAGTAGAGGTGGATGATTACTACTCAGGTTGGAGGCCTGTGACTGGTGGTGTGCCTCAGAGATCAGTGCTGGGACCATTGTTGTTTGTCAACATATCAATGATCTGGATGATAATGTGGTAAATTGGATCAGCAAGTTTGCAGATGACACTAAAATTGGAGGTGTTGTGGACAGTGAAGAAGGTTTTCGAAGCTTGCAGAGGGATTTGTAAAAATAGGCTGAAAAATGGCAGATGGAATTTAATGCAGACAAGTGTGAGGTGTTGCATTTTGGAAGGACAAACCAAGAAAGGACATACACAGTAAATGGTAGGGCACTGAGGAGTGTGGTAGAACAGAGGGATCTGGGAATAAAGATACATAATTCCTTAAAAGTGGTGTCTCAGGTGGATAGGGTCATAAAGTGAGCTTTTGGCATATTGGCCTTCATAAATCAAAGTACTGAGTATACGAGTTGGGATGTTATGGTAAAGTTGTACGAGATATTAGTGAGGCCAAATCTGGAGTATTGTGTACAGTTTTGATCACCTAACTACAGGAAACATATCAATAAGGTAGAAATAATGCTGAGAAGTTGCCTAGACTTCGGGAACTGAGATACAGGGAAAGATTAAATAGGTTAGGATTTTATTCCCTGGAGCACAGATGAATGAGAAAAGATTTGATAGAGATATTTAAAATTATTTGGGGGATAGATAGAATGAATGTAGATAGGCTTTTTCCACTGAGGGTAGGTGAGATACAAACCAGAGGACATGGGTTAAAGGTGAAAGGGGAAAAGTTAAGGGGGAACATGAGAGGAACTTCGCTCAGAGAGTGGTGGGAGTGTGGAACAAGCTTCTAGCTGAAATGGTGAATTCTGGCTCAATTTCAACATTTAAGAAGAATTTGGACAGGTACATGGATGGGAGAGGTATGGAGAGCTATGGACTGGGTGCAGATCAGCAGGAGTAGGCAAAAAATAGTTTGGCATGGACTAGAAGGGCTGAAGGGGCTTGTTTCTATGCTGTAATATTCTAAAATGAAGAATGAGGTTCAAAACCACAAAAATCTCCTTTCAGCCATCAAATCCATCTACACTTCCTGTTGCCTCAGGAAAGACAGCCAACATACTGAATGACCCAACCCAACCTCAATGGTCTGTGATCACACACCAGCAGATTCAGATTTAGTTTCTTGCCCCCAGCTAAGAAGCTCTTGAATGAACCTTATAATAGTGATCTCATGCTGCCCTTGCTATGTACTAACTATAATTTCACTATAACACTACACATTTTAATATGCTTTTGCTCCTCTACTCTGTACTCAGGATGAATGTTCAAATTGACTAGCCGGACTACTCATGAAATGACACCTTCTCACTGTACCGAAAAAACTTCGAAAATAAGGTTTAACCTAAGGTTGAATGAGGTAGTCTTGTACGAGAGGAGGGAGGAAATTTGAACCCCTGTGGCCAAATGCATTTGGGAGCAATGCAAAGCTGATACTCAAGTGTTTATGGCTCAAAATATATGAATAATTCACCTGGGAGGATTTGAGTGAAGCTCATTTTGACATAACACATGAGAATTTCAACATGCTAATCTCAATGTAAGAGTGACATTGGCAGAAGTGTGAAGTTTTAATGGTATCTACAAGCGTGCTAGAACTTGCCAGTGTAATCAAAGTGAGAGCACAGCAGCATGACGGAAGGGTCAAAAGATAAACTTGTCAATAAATAACATTACTACATCACTGCTTTCTCTGTAACCCTATGAACAGTAAATGCATTTAGATGTCATTTAAGAAACCTTGGAGAACATTTTCTTTGAATTTGAGCTACATTTTGTCATGAACCTTTTCATTTGACAACTGCCAACATTTTAAATTGCACTCTGCAGCTCTCCATGGCCAAGGCCTCAAGTGCTGTTTATTTTGAAAAAAGAGAGGGACACAGTGGAGGACCATACTCAGCAAGAAGAGTCTCTGAAAAAGAAATCCCGCTAAAAAAAGGCAGCACAGGATGTTATGTCTGCCTCACAACATGCACGGTCAGAGACAGAATTTCATTTACATTTTTCAACATCAGTGACTCAGGATATTTGCAGCTAATTAGAGCAATACCTGTATCTGTTTGATTCATTCCCATCATTGTCAAAGTGAGTTCTATCCTCAAATACTTGTTCTCAATGTCCTTCCAGACCTCCCTCACATGATCTCAAAGTTAAACACTCAAGAGCAAAGATCTCATAGATGATGTAAATAATTATGAAAGCTGTGACAGCTCTGTTCCTCATGCTGAAGCATTCCAAATGAATGAGTCTTTAGTTTTGTGGCTCTCATTACCTTCATCAGATGCATCATGTCATTGACTGCAGGTATGGAACATCCAAGACACTTCTGATAATTCCAATGGATTTTTTAAATGCAATAAATTCCAATGTGCTGACAGGCTGCAGGTATCAGAAGATATGTCAGCTTTTTTGCGAAATAGCTCAGACACCTGCTATGATGTCCAACCTCTTGCTGACTTTGTACTCCAAGAAAGGTTACCAGTTTGTACCTTGAAGGGAAGGAAAACATCCTTTATATAAAAAAAAAGCTTATGCCATTTGTGCGAATTACACAGAATGAGGACCAGGAGTAAACAATTAAAGCCACCTGACAACAAAAACAAATCTCAGTGAGCAGGATATTGGATTGCCCAAGATATGCTTCAGGTACTTGACACAATTGCAGGTGTCCTTCCAAATATATCTTTCAGGTGTTCTCTGCACTACTTAATAAGCATAATTGAGGCACATGTTTGTACTTATTTAGCTATACATCTCTGCTTGTCTTCCTGCAACTTTTCAACACATAATTTCGGAAGAGAGGGTGATGGATTGTTCTGGTCTTACTCTGGTCCTGGTTGAGATGCTGTTCCTGAAGCTTGTGTGCCTTGCTGTTGTGAGATCTCTGCTATCAATTGATTGACCTGCAAATATGCAGAGTCGCACTTGGGCCTCAACACTCAGGGTGGAGATAAGTGAAACATACGGTGATAGTAGGGTAGCTAGCCAAGGAAACCCTGGGTCATACAGAAGGTGGTAAGGATATAGAACATTTATCTGGCAGTGGGCTGAGGTGAGGGTGGATCTAGCCAAGGTTAGGAAGTGAATTTAGTCAACTTCCTTGTGCAAAAATTATGCTCAGCAGCTTAGCTTTGAAGGTCAATTTGAAATAAAGTATTTTACTGACATTGATAGTAATCTCCTTCAGACTGCAGCAACAGTAGAAATCTAAAATGGGGACTTTAGTACTCAGTGTTCAGCTGGATGAAATTGTGGCTAATTGAAGAATGGGCATAGGACGGGTAGTATGGCTATAAAGAGCCAGTGGTGCATTTGAGAGTTAGAACCTCAGACAAATCTAATGTCCATATCTACCTGTCACATTGATGAGGCCTAGCATGAGTTTGAAAGAGCATAGATTCTCAAGAGACTACTTTGTAACAGTTTGGTGATAAATAATTAGCAGGCTACAATCATATTATGGCAAATCAAATCAGTTCAGTCAAACAAAGATGCTCAAGATCAAATTTATTTATCATCAGATTGTACCAGTAGAACCTGATGAAACTGCGTTCTTCAGTCCACAGTGCAGAACAGTGTAAAATGCATGTACAGACATAATCCACACAAGAGTCAAACAGTACAAATGTACATATACTGAAATACCTATTTTTAATTAATAGCGGTTACAGGGAGTTATTTTAGCAATCATTCAGCAGTCTGACTGCCCACAGGAAGAAGCTGTTCCTCAGCTCTGATACTTTCTGATTCTGCCTCTAATCTTTGTTTATCTTGTTCGGACAGGACAAGCTGGAAGATGCTGTGTACAGGGTGCTTGGGGTCCTCCTTGATTTTGCAAACCCTCTTTAAACAGCGATCACCATAAATCACATCGATTGGTGGTGGGGGGGGGGGAGGATGGAGACCTCAGTGATCCTCTCCTCTGCTGTGGATTGACCTCTAATTTGATACTCTGCAACAAATGCACCACTCTGTGATTCAGTCGGCCAGGATAGAGCTCCTGTAGAAAGTTGAGAGAAGCGTGGCCAGAAGCTTTACCTGCTTCTACCTTCGATGAAAGTGCAGTCGCTGTTGCACCTTCCTGACAAGTGAGGAGGTGCTGTGCTCCCAGAATGGATCACTTCTTCAGTGGACTCGATGAACTTGATGCTCTCCACTCTCTCCACCACTGAGCTTTTAATGCATAGTGGATGGTGGTTGCCTCTGGACCTCCTGAAGTCCACAATAATCTCCTTTGTCTTGTGCAAGTTGAGACTCGGGTTGTTATTTTTGGAACAATGGACGTGATTTTCCACCTCTTTTCTGTAGTGCAACTCATTGTTGTTACTGATGAGGCCAACTACTACGTTGTAATCTGCAAATGTGATGACTCTGTGGAGCTAGATCTGGCATTGCAATTGTGGATCAGTAATGTGAACAGGAGTGGACTGAGAACACAGCCCTGAGGTGAGTCTGTGCTCAGCGTGATGGGGCTCAATGTTCTGCTGCCAACATGGACAGACTATGGTCTTTGCATTAGGAAGTCCAGAATCTAGTTACAGAGAGATATGTTGAGTCCTAGTGAGGACAACCTCTCCTTCAACCTCTGGGATATGACTGTATTAAATGCTGAGCTGAAGTCAATGAACAATAGCCTGGCAAATGAGTCATAATTTTCCAGGTTGGTCAGGACGGAGTGGAAGGATAAGGCTACAACATTGTCGGTGGAACAGTTCTGTCTGTAATTGAATAGAAATGGGTCCAGCATCTCTAGGAGGTGCGTTTTGATGTATCCTATCACCAGACGCTCAAAGCAGATCATAATGGTGGAGGTCAGTGCCACAGGGTGGTAGTCATTGAGGCCTGTTACAGTCACACTGGGATGATGGTAGCTGCCTTGAAACCTGTGGGAATGATGGACTGCTGCAAATCATGTTGAAGATCTTCATAGGTCTCATCAATTGGTCTGCACAGTCCTTTAGTACCTAGCCAGGTACGTGGTCTGATCCTTCTGCCTTGTGTGGGTTTATCCTTTATAGAATTCTCCTCACCTCAGCTGGGGCTATGCAAAAGGCCATTCTTCAAGGGGAGATTGCACTTTCTTTGGCATCAGCCCATTATTCTCATTGAATAGTGCGTAGAAGATGTTCAGTTTGTCCGGAAGGGAGTCATTGTTGTTGACCTGCAAGGTTCTCGTGTGGTCTGTTATTGTTTTGATACCTTGCCACATACACCTCGTGTTGCCAATGTCAGACAGCAGTCTTTGGAACTTCTGTGCATACCCATGCTTTGCCACCTGGATTATATGGGAGAGTTCAGCTCTTGGCTGATCTTGGTGCCAACATATTTTCTGTCCTCTGAGAAGTGCACAGACCTCTGCGTCTAACCATGGTTTCTGGTTAGCCCCAGGTTGTGTAGTATTTGATCTCCACAACATCCTTGATTCAATTGCTAATGTAACCAGCCACTGAGCTTGTGTATTCATTTATGTTTAGGTAGTCATTGTAGGTGGCCACTTTCCTGAAACAGCTCTATGGTCTGAAAGCAGTTCTATAGTGCTGCGGTGGCCAACTCCCTCCCACCCATCTCCCCACCTCCCCCCCCAACCTCCAACCATGGTGTGATCCCCCTGAAAACTGACCACTTGTTTTTATACTGGTCTGTATGCCAGGGTTGGCAGGATAGATATGTGGTCCGAGTATCTAAGGTGGGGGTGAGGAGATAAGGTGTTATCTCCTCTGATGGTGAAATAATTACATGATAAGAATAGATAATACATAGTGATAAAGCACATTGTTCATGGTTTTAGAAGGAGAATGTTTGGTGCAGAAATATGGAATGTGACTGGAGAAATTCACATAGGCATTTGGAGGAGGGACGTCTAGAGGCATGAGAAGAGGCGATGGACAGAACAGCTTGTGGACTAACAGGCCTGGGAAAGATGCTTAAAATATGCATGATAGTTTAGAGCAGGGGATTAGTTTCATTAAGAGAAAAGGGGTAATATATGTATGTGTATATATTCCTCTTAAATGGTCAACCCAATGGCAAAATAGATTGCCTGCAAGTTGCATCTGTCATTGCGTGAATGATTAATATTGATTTGAGAGATTTAAACCACACTCATCTGCAGACAGTATGCAAAGCTGTTTGGTTTACTCATCTTGTTGGTGATGTGACACCAATTGCAAAGATGACTAATCTTCAACATGGATCTCTTGAAACTGCCAGGCCACCTCCCCAAATCTGGTAACCGAGAAGGAGCAAAGGCTACCATTCAAGAACTGGCCAATAATATGAATTTCACCTCTCGCTTTCAACTTTGAATCTTCACCTCATCACAACAACTATTGGCAAAAACCAGTATCCCATTGAAAGCTTTATTAAAACCCAGTCTCACATTTATTTTTAACCTTCTTATTTGTTACTGTTGCCCGATGTAAGATTTGAAAATGTGAAGGAGAGTACATTGATTACCTCGGCTCAAGGCAAATATCACAAACCACATCAGTAGAACTGCACAGTTTGAAAGAAGTGAATGTCTAAGGCAATCTGGGAATCCCTTCCATAATGGAGAACCTCCATGAGCTCATTTAGTATGATGAGCCGCTTAGCTTTAAAAGTGCTTTATTTATAAATGTTGTTTGATAACTAAACATTACCCTAATTGAATATTGGCAAAATTTCAACTATTATAGGGTAAACATTAGCAGCCTTTGAATAAACAATTGTGGATGCAGTGACAAATAAATACTTTCCTTTAGCTTGCATCATCCGTTAATAGATTTTATTTTTGCCTCATGAAGTTGTATCCTAAAGACTTGTTTAAAATTAGATCCAATTCAATTAGAAACCATAAAAATGGTTACAAATCAGAGATCTTAGTTTAATCCCAAATGATAAAGAGTCATCCACACAAGTACAAAGTCTACATGCACCTAAATCCTTTCTTGCTGCAGCCAAACAGGTAATTTTGTAAAATAGTTACCCCACTACAGATAAAGATAATAATTAAATACAGAGAAAATAAATATTCATGGTTACTGTTAGTGCAAGTGCGAAAAAAATGGCATTTTGATCATGTATACTGGTCTTTTTGTGGTGCTGGACTGGTTTACGATAAAGGTAGTAAAGGGGAGGTTCGAAAGCCTGAGAACAGTTCGAAGAAAAACTTCTTAAATCTATCAGTTGTGGTAATCATGCTTCTGTACCTTCTTCCTGAAGGTAGCTGTGAAAAAAAGGTTGACTATTATTCAAATGCCGAGACAAATGATCTCAAGTCATGAGCTTGAATCCCACCATGGCAACTGGAGAAATTAAATTGAAGTAATTAAACAAATCCTGAACAAAAATGAGTGTCGTTAATGGAAAACCTGAAACCCAGATTTGTCATGAAGGCCAGTCTATTTAATAAACATCCTTCAAGGAAGGAGATAAGTCTCATCTGGACTGTATATGACTCCAGATCCACAAAGTTTTAATTCATAATTATCGTATAAAAATGATCCTTGCAGATAATCGACATTAAGAGTTCATATTGATAAAGCTGTTCAGTGCTGTTTCCAGTGCTTCTTTCTGTTTATCAAAGGGATGACTGAGCCTTATGAATTGGCATTCTCACTTCGCAGCTTGTGCCGACTCATTAATTTCATCCTGTACTCTGTGTTTACTCAGTTGGATCCAGATAAGATCTGATTTTTTTCTGGAATCTCCATGACCAATTTTAATAATAATACATCTGACTTCTGGGTTATCTTATCCCACATAGTATTTGCATGGACCCCATCTCCCCCAAACTCTTTCAGTAAACCTCATTACCATATCCCATTCTTCTCTCCCTCATATATTTATAGAGTTTCCTGAGAGATCTATCTATGCTTGTCATTCCTTATGAGATATGATTTTAACCTTTTTCTAGGCAAACAAGACTCCCACAAAGTTCCTTCTTTAATTATTGTAGCTATTTTGGTAATGCATTTCTGCGCACTTTTTGTGTTTTAACGTTGCACGTCAACCAGTCAATTGGTCCCTACTTTTTCTCCAGTAACCAGATGGTAATGGGCTGGCTTTGATCTTATCTGCCAGACTGTTTCACTTGACTAAATGGTCAGTTGGACACGATCAACAGAAATACCTTACCAACACTGTTGGAGTACCATTTATATAACGGGGACTCCAACAGCAGGAGTTTTTGGGACCAGATTGCTGACCAGGTTGTGGCTTTTCTTCACCCTGAACTCTGCCACCGAGAAGCGGGAGTAATTTATCCCAATGCTCCTCCGAGGCCACAGCGCTACAGCCCTATGCTTTAATGATAACATGCAGACCACCATTACCCAGGTCACTGTGATTGCATTATGTCAATTATGTAATTTCCAATGTGAATGAATTCAAACCCTACCTTAGTGACCTCAATTAAATTAACCCTCAGCCATAATTTTTCAAGAAGAACAAGGTGCCACCTGTTAATTATTTTCAGAGAGGTACAATGTCTCAGATCTAGCAATGTTTTCCCTCTTCTTCAGTGCTTCTGTGTCTTCATGTAATATGGAGCCCAGAACTGCCCCCAATTCAGGTTACGGAGAATACATTAACCAGGTTCCAGCAATTAACATTAACATTAATTAATAGGGACAAGATTGCATCCACTGTTTAGAATTCTCACATTGAATTGTCTGCTAATATCAGTCATGATATCATATCTGGTGTTTGCTTAATGATGTCAGAGTATCACTCTCTTTAGGCAAAAATGGTGGTGGGGAGGTAGGGGGGAATGAAAAGAGGAAGTAATAATATAAGATATAAACAATAGATGTGTTTATTTTTTTATTCTTATGATATTTAATGCATGACTTCCAAATTTTTAAGCCATTTCTGTTCTTAGTTTTGATATGTGAAGCAATGTTTGACATGACAACAGTACATTAAGGTATCCAGAAGCACGTAATACATTCTTTAAAAAAACAAACCAATGCATTCCAATGATTTCTACATTTCCCATAAACACTATTGATCCAAATGATTTGTAGGCACCAAAATATCTCTAGACAACCATAGTATTTAACGACTCAGAATTCATCGTGTCCTTGAACCTGCAGCACATCCAATCAGTCACAGTGGGTGAATTAGTAAACTTCAGCTTCTCAAGATTTATTTTAGTTTTCCTTAGTGAAGTTATTTATTTTCTGAAATGAATGTGCTTGGGATGAGTTAAGATCTTATAATATAAAAGGATGAAAACAACATTCTCCAAATAAATGACATTTTCAACTCATAATTTGAGACAGGATCAAACATACAGGCAATGAGGCACATTTTGAATTTTCATTGAGAGTAGAATCATTTCGACAAAGAAGTGTCGGACATTTTTCATTATGTTTGTTAATTACAAATGATATGGCATGCAGCAGCAATTTTATATGTGGAAACAGTTTATGGTTATGTTGTTCCACATACATTCATTTTTTTTAACCGGATAATATCATTTTGTATCTTAGTAATTATATTACAATTATTTTATGAAATATTTTGTTACACATAATGAAATAATAATTCCTACCTCCATGTTTTAAAAAAAAACTATACAATATTATTAAATTAAGTGGCCTAAAACACGAAAGTCTGCAGATGCTGTGATTGCAGTGGAAATCTTAAGGAAGGGCTCAAGCCCGAAAGATCAGTTACATATCTTTGCCTCCTGTGGACTCTGCAAGGCCTGCTGAGTTCCTCCAGCATTTCTTTCTTTTCATTACAAGTGGCCAATCTGCTATGAGAATTATTTTCCAAAAAAAACACATTTTACTAGCCTCTTCCACCAAATAGAAAATCTAATACATTTAAACATAAAATAACCACAGTGTTTTGACAGGTTGTAATGGAGTTCTAAGCAAGTAGAATAAAGTACTTTTCAACACTGAAATTTTGAAGATAAATTTTAATTAATGTTTGAGATCCTTTGTATTTGGATTATTCCATCAATGATCAAATCTAGTTGATATTGCCTATTGAAACCCATCTCATTCCAAAGTTTGATGTTTGGTCTTACTATTTGGGGTTATCATCAACTATAATGATAATAATTGTTGCCAACATTATGGTGAAATTATCCCTATTTATTTCACACAAGAGTTACCATATAAAAATAATATGGTTCTGTCCCAAAGTGTTTTAAGGGCACTATCAAAAGATTTGAGCAAGGCATTACGGTATTCAGGGTGCTTGAATGGAGGTAAGGAATGTTAAGAAGTGGTGTAATTTGGGAAGGAATATCTGAGAGAAAGGTGAAGGTGACAATGTGGCAGTGATTCTCACAGAATTTATATCCCTTCTGATGCCAATTACAAATAGGCACTTGCAGAGCTGCATGACGTGGTCAGTAAACAAAGAGACAGCCCATCCCCATGCAATACAAATCATAGTCAATGACTTTAACCACGCACGTCTCAAGAAATCCTGCCCAATTACCACTAGCATGTAAACTGGTGGGCCTGTGGTCCCAGCTTACTTGATCATTGTTAAACCAAGATAAGGAAGACCTACTATTCTTTTGATATTTTGTCAATTCAGATCACCTGGATGTGCTCCTTCTGCCCTCATACAGTCAGAACCTCAACAGAGAAGTTCCAGACATTAGGACAGCAAGAAGGCAGACACGGGAGGCTGAAGAATGGTTACAGGACTGCCTTAAGTCAGTGGATTGGTCAGTTTTCAAGAACTCATCTGAGGATCTGAAAGATTGCACCAAGGTCCTTATCAAAACAGCTGTTGATGAGTGTGTCCCCATCAAATAATTCAGAGCTTTTCCTAACCAGAAGCCCGAGATTAACAATGAAATCCAGATTATGGTGAGAGCCAGATCATTTGCATTTAAGTCCAGAAATTCAGAACACTACACAAGAAGCAGGTATGTCCTAAGAAAAGCCATCTCCTGGGTGATGTAGAGATTCTGGACCAAAATGGAAACAAAGACGGATATGCAACAGATGTGGCAGGGCCTCAATGACTTAGCCTGCTAGAAAACCAAATCCAGTGCAGTAGGAGACATCAAAGCTTCACTCCCTGATAAAATCCATGCACACTATGTCTAATTTCACCACAGAAGAGCCTTTGCACACCTCCATGTCCCCTGATGATCCTCTCATGTCAGCATCTGAGAATGTTGTGCAGGCTGCCTTCAGAAGAATAAATTCAAGGAAATCATCTGGTCCAGATGGAGTACCCAGCCAAGTACTTAAAATCTGTGCTGACCAATTTGCCAATGTATTCACAGATATCCCACCTGTTTGAAACAGGCCTCAATCATACCTGTATCCCAGAAGAGGTAACCTCCCTAAATGTCTACCAATCAGTTGCACTCACATCCACAGTGATGAAGTGTTTTGAGAGGCTGGTGTTGAAGCATATCAGCTCCTGTTTGAGTGGTGACATGGGTCTGTTCCAATTTGCTTATCGTAGCAACAGGTCTATGGCAGATGCCATCTCACTGGCTCTACACAAAGTCCTGGAACACCTGGATAGCAAAGATGCATATATCAGGATGCTCTTTATTAACTACAGTTCAGCATTTAACACCATCATCCCCTCAAAATTGATCACTAAATTCCAAGACCTGGGTCTCAACATCCCAGTGAGCAATTGGATCCCTTATTTTCTCAGCTCCAGACCACAATCAGAGAAGATTGATAAGAAAATCTCCTCCATCAATACCAGAGCACCAAAGTAGTTGGTTGTATAAAAGGGTAATAATGAGTTAGCATTCAGGAGGGAGATTGAAAATTTGGCTGAATGGTGTATTAACAACAACCTTGCACTCAATGTCAACAAAATCAAGTAGCTGATTGTGGACTTAAGGAGGGGGAAAACCAAAGGTGTACAATCCAATGATTATTGGGGGATCAGAGGGAGAGAGGGGAGCAAACTTAATTTTAAAGGAGACACTATTTCAGAGAATCTTTGCTGAACCCAATGCATGAATATCATCATGAGTAAAGTACGTCAATACTTCCACTCTCTCAGGAGAGTGCAGAGGTTTGATATGACATCGAAAATCTTGGCAAACTTCTAAAGACATGCAATGGAAAGAGTGCTGACTGGCTATATCATGTCCTGGTATGAGGGCACTAATATCTCTGATGGAAAGCCCTGCAAAAGGTAGTGGACACAGGCCAGTACATCACAGGCAGAACTCTTTCCACCATTAAGAAAATCTACATGGAACATTGCCATTGGAGAATAGCAGCATTCATGAAGGATCTGCATCACCCAGGACACACTCTGTTCTCGCTGCTCAGGAAAGAAATACAAGTGCTTCATCAAAAACAACAACAACAATGAGTTGCACCACAGAGAAGAGGTGAAAAATCTTGTGAAATGCTGGGAGAGTAACATCCCGAGTCTCAACATGAACAAGATGAGGGAGATGATCGTTGACTTCAGGAGGACTAGGAATTACCACCCTCTTCTACACATCAACAGCTCTGTAGTAGAGAGAGTGGAGAGCACCAAGTTCCTTGGAGTCCACTTAACTAGTGACCTATCATGGACACTCTACAACTCCTCACTTGTCAGGAACGCTCAACATTGACCACACTTCCTGAGAAGACTGAAGTAGGTAAGGTTACCAGCCACCATTTTGTCAACCTTTTATATGAGTTCTATTGAGAACATCCTGGCCAGCTGCATCACACTGTGGTAGGGTTGCTGCTGAGAAATGGATCAGAGAGGATCACTAGAGTCTCCCCACCCCCACCCCCCCCCCCACCCCCATCGACAAGGATCAACCAGGATCATTGTCTAAAGAGGGCACACAAAATAATTTGGGACACCTTCCACCCTGTACACAGCATCTTTCAGCTGCTCCCATCGGGAGAGATACCAGAGTACCAGAGCCAGTACCACCAGGCTGAGAAAGAGCTTCTTCTCATGGGCAGTGAGAATGCTGAACAGCTCACACTAAATATCTGAGACTCCCATTTGCACAAAACAAAATTTATTTATTTATTTTTATAGATATAATACTTGTCCTGCATATGTATTGCTTGTCTCTATATGAGTTATCTGGTTGTATGCCTGTATACCAGAGAATGCTGTTTTGTCCAGTTGTACTTGTACAATCAGATGACAATAAACTTGACTTGACTTGAAAAGACTCAGACCACCAGGTTCAGGAACAGATGCTCCCCCTCCACCACCAGACTCCTCAACAACAAACTCAATCAGGGACTCATTTATGGACTCTCACTTTGCACATTATTTATTATAGAATATTTCATTTCTGTATTGTACATTTTTTATTTGTACTACTTCCTTCTTTGTTTACATTTCTCTCTTGTGTACATATATCCTTTCTTGAGTACAGTTTTTGCATTAGTGATAAGCAATGTTCCCTCGATTTTTAGTAGTCAGTGTGCGTAAAAAATCTTAAGTTGCGCAAATTTTTCCTGGGACAAAAGTACGTGCGCACATCTTGGAGAGAACAATGGCAAAAAGTAGAAATTCTGCCTGGCCTGCAGGATAAAGAATGTCAGGGTTGTGTGTATGTACTCTGAAATAAACAACAATGGAGATGGAATGAGCATGGTTTTGAAACTCTTCTTTGAGTTAAAGATGTCACCAGCATTGTGAATATTCTAATGGTTTCTTATTCAGATAGATGTCAGAGTTTGTATTGCCAATTAAAGAATTTTGTCCTCACAAGACTAGTGTCATAGTTAGTGTAGTGGTTAGAACATTGCTATTACATCACCAGTGATTCTGGTTCAAATTTGGCACTGACTTAAAGGATATTGTACATTCTCCCTGTATGTCCCTGAGTCTGCCTCTGGGTTCTCTGGTTTCCTCACGCCCTCAAAAACCATACGGGATTTGTAGGTTAATAGGTGTATGTGGGCAGCACAGACTCGTGGGCCAGAAGGGCTTGTTACCATGCTACATCTCTACAAATTATTTGAGCTAGCTTGGCTGGGCTAGCTTGTAGGATAGACTATTTCTTTCAATCATATATATCTTTCAATATTATGGTAATGGTTGGAACAGAATTTGAAGAATTTAAACAATTTGCAGGTAGACCACATATCAGCAAGGCTTTTGAGGATTCAGTTCAGGAAAGCCAAAATAAAATGGAACATTTAAACCACAGAGGTATTGTTGAGGACCAGAGTCCAACTATTTCAAATGTCAAGGAGTTAAGATGTAAGCAGACTATTTACATGTGTTAATAATATATATAAAAAATGCAACTGCTATAAAATCAGAAAATGCTGGAAATACTCATTGGATCAGATCACATCTGCAGAGGTGTTTGGTTGATGACCTTTTATTAAAATGAGGTGGCAGTTATAAATTATTTGAGCTGCTGTATTTGATTTGACAAAGGGAATCTCAGCTAAGAATTATTGTCACCTTCTTCATCAGGCCTTTGTGTAATATCCAGATGTTTATCTTTTCTTTATTTAATATAATTTGCCCTGATCTTCTGTGCTTGAAAAAAATTGATTCATAAACAGGTTTAATGCAAAGGTTTGAGATGGTTGTGGCAAAAGTGGTAGTGATAGGAGTATGGGAGTGTATTATCATATACTTATAGACTGGTATACCTGTAAGTACAATATGTTCATGCATCAATCTTCTTGGTGAAGCCACACAGGTATGTAAAATATACCAACTACTATAGTATAAATAAAAAAGACAACATGAACTTTAAAAAAATATTCTGAAATTGTTGCACCCTTTATTTCTGATGTTTATTTCCAACCTGCTGCACCCTAAGCAGAAGAATATTTACTGAACAATTCAAAAGACAATAAATTGCTGTATTTTCTGACTATTAGAAGGTTATATATTTCATAGATTTAAAAATCAAGATCTCAGTTGTATTTGCAACATATTTTCCTTGCTAGTTGACAACATGTATGATCTCATTCCTAATATGGCCCTAGAAATGATAATTTCAGTTCTTTAAAAATTCTAGCTATTTTTAAACTGTTCGCCTTCATAGGTTCACATTTATTTAAGGTAGTAGTATCTCGGCTGCACCATTTCATCAGATGCAAGGATCGACAATGAGATAGACAACAGACTCGCCAAGGCAAATAGCGCCTTTGGAAGACTACACAAAAGAGTCTGGAAAAACAACCAACTGAAAAACCTCACAAAGATAAGCGTATACAGAGCCGTTGTCATACCCACACTCCTGTTCGGCTCTGAATCATGGGTCCTCTACCGGCACCACCTACGGCTCCTAGAACGCTTCCACCAGCGTTGTCTCCGCTCCATCCTCAACATCCATTGGAGCGCTTACACCCCTAACGTCGAAGTACTCGAGATGGCAGAGGTCAACAGCATCGAGTCCACGCTTATGAAGATCCAGCTGCGCTGGATGGGTCACGTCTCCAGAATGGAGGACCATCGCCTTCCCAAGATCGTATTATATGGCGAGCTCTCCACTGGCCACCGTGACAGAGGTGCACCAAAGAAAAGGTACAAGGACTGCCTAAAGAAATCTCTTGGTGCCTGCCACATTGACCACCGCCAGTGGGCTGATAACGCCTCAAACCGTGCATCTTGGCGCCTCACAGTTTGGCGGGCAGCAACCTCCTTTGAAGAAGACCGCAGAGCCCACCTCACTGACAAAAGGCAAAGGAGGAAAAACCCAACACCCAACCCCAACCAACCAATTTTCCCTTGCAACCGCTGCAATCGTGTCTGCCTGTCCCGCATCGGACTTGTCAGCCACAAACGAGCCTGCAGCTGACGTGGACTTTTTACCCCCTCCATAAATCTTCGTCCGCGAAGCCAAGCCAAAGAAAGAAAAAAGAGTAAAGTAATGACATCCAAATGGCAAAACCAAAATCTTAAGTTCATATGTAGCTATTTTTTTGCAAGTTGAATTCAGTGTTCCAAAAACTATTCATGCTCTGTAGATATTTGCTAAGTTTGAAACATTCAAGCATGTTATAGTTATTGGTCCATAATCATCTCATTAATATAGTGCCAATTTCTACCCATCATAGTCAGTGGAATTCTGTCAAGAGATTTTCTCTGAAATATATTATTTTACAAAAATAGACTTTATTCACAATAAAAATATGTACAAAGGAAAACAGTGTAAAGTATTTTCACATCCTTGGTGTCATATTCATACATAGATTCCATTACTGTGCATTGTAACATTAATCCTCTAATTTTCTACTCAGCACCATTGGCACTGATGTGGCCCCTTGTAGTTACATCTCACTTTGTTGTTAGAGATGCATCCTTTCCCCTCTGGTCTCAGCCCCTCAATGTCCAGTAGTGTAAGGATCCTACATTTTAAATAAAATTTAGACATACAGCATGGTAAACAGGCCCTTTTGGCCCACGAGCCCGTGCTATCTAATATACACCCAATTAATCTCTGGTATGTTTTGAATGGTGGGGGGGCACCTGAGCCCCCAGGGAAAAACTACGCAGACATGGGGACAACATACAAACTCCTCAGAGACAGCAAGGGACTCGAACCCCAGTCCTGATCACTGGCACCATAAAGGCTACGCCACCCATGGGTGGCACTGTTGGTGTAGTGGTTAGCACCTAGACTGTGGTCCTTCATCACAAATCCCATGCGTTGACTACCCCAAACCTTAGTAAGTCACTCGCACATATTCCTGCAGCTTGCAATGATAGCAATAGACAACTTAGATATTTGATAAGGTCAAATAACAATTTGATAAAAATCTAATGTTCTATGGAACCCTAATTAACAAGTAAGAGCAGCAGTAGGCCATCCGGCCCATTGAGCTAGCTTCAATTCACATAATTTACTAGTAGAGCTACTTTAAATCATCAACCAATATATTAGTGCCAAAACAGAAAAGTTATTAATGTTGTTAATCCATCCCCATTGCATTAAAAATAATATGAAAAATATATGCAGCCTTAAATAGTTTGAATTTAAGTGCTACTGATATGAGGCTTGAATAATGTAAAGAAAGTGAAACTGCTCTGTTCATTGCTTTTACAGAGGCATTTGTAAATGTAGAAACTACTAGAATGTTCAAGAAACATATAAAATATCATTCTAATTGTAACACCTATTGTTATCCTAAATTTAATTAGTTTGAAAAAACTTTTATCTCTTCCATTAAGTTGTTTAGATATTTAATTAAGTGGAAAGATTGACCATTTAATCACCACTCTGAAGCACTCATGTGACTTTATCTCATTCATTTCCAAAGAATTAAATCCAGCAACTAGATATGAATAAGGAGTACCAGATGGTGGTTATGACAGTTTCAGATATTTTCTAGATTAAGTTCTGACAACAGATGCTCCAGTGTTTCTCTGTAAACTCAACTCCAAATGTAATGGAAATTTGAAAATAAGGTGCCAAATATTGTTAAACAATTGGTGTATAAATGGCAAAGTTCATGACATCTGGAAACATCATTAATAACAAAGATTATAGAAACTTGTTTTTTAAATACTGTATATGTTTCATATGCCAAGTGACATTTTATGATTTGTTGCTCATTGTTTCAAAAAAATCATGTACTCAGTATAGACCCAGCAATATCTTTTTTCCAATTAAAGCAGTAGTACCATGATGACTTATAAAACTGAAAATCCTCCTCTTTATCAGAACGGATTTCCAATTATTGCAAATTGGCAATTGACTTTTCCTGTTGATGCATTACTGCTGAGACCTTACACACTGGCCACTTTATCAGCAGCATTAATTTGTCAGAATTCTCAAAGAACCAACAGGGAAATTTTAATCTTTATCACTATGAAGAAGAGACAAGCAGTTTGTGAATTCTTTACTTCCCCAACCTCTGGAACATGATCTGCTTACTGAATAGCCATTAACCAAAGCTATTGGCATTGTGCTTTTTAAATTCCAAAAGACATCAGTGTGACCCAGATGCAGTTCTCCACTGAATCTGTCTTTCAGCTTTAACAGCAAGAAATATTGGCAGTGAGATCTAAGTAAAGGTTATCCACATTAAATAGCTAAATCTTGTTTTGCAGTTTGGAAGCTTATTCACCAGGCAATTAATTTCTACATTTAAACTTGAAGGATTGCAGAATTATTAGTGTCCAATAAAAAGAAGCACAAACTTTATAAATTTATAGATCTCATAAATGTATTATGGGAATTTATTGACTGACATCTGACCTTCACTGAAGAATGATTTATTCTTTATACAATAGGTTTTTCATACAGACACTGAACAATCGATGCAAATTGAAAATTTGGAAGAAGAAAAACAAAAATTCTGGTTCTGATTAGGTGTAGGAGACTCCCTGGTTCCTCCATGCCTGTTCGGCCATTCATCAAGATCATGACTGATCTTAGTTACATTTTACATCCACTTCCCTCTCTGTTTTGATTCCATTCACACACAGATCTCTTAATCTCTGTTCAAAATGACTGGGCCCACACATCCTTCCAAGATAGGGAATTCCCAGGATTCATTCTTCTTTGAGGGAAGACATTTCTCTGCATTTCGGTCCTTATTCTGAGACTTGTACCATGCTACCGGACTGAGAAAGCATCTTTTCTGAATCCACATTGTTGAACCCTGGAAATAAAATTGTAAATTTCAATGCTGAACACTTCTCGGATGATGTTCAAGTATCAGGATGATGGGGGGCGTGGCAAGATGGCGTAAGGAACAGACGTGCCTTCCAGTCCTCTCCTGACTCTAACTTATTGTTTTGTCTTTAAGTGCCCGTTAAAACTTTTTTTAAAAGTTTATAAATAGTATGAGGTGTTGAATTAATACCTAATAGTATATTTGATAAAAAAAGTAAAAGGAAACATCAACAGATTGTTAAAAAATTATATTTTCTGAAATTATCTGAGCCTGCTTGTTTACAAAAAGCCACGACTCAGCGTGAAATGGATCCAGGAAAAGAAGTGAAGAATTCGGCTTTGGAGCTCCGTTCTGATTCCGTAAGTCTTTCTGAAGGTCGTTTTCAGCTGCCTTTAGAACAAAGGGCTGGCCGGATGCCAGTATTTCAAACAACGTCTACTGAGACTTTGACTGCTGAATTAGCTGGGGCGGCACCAGTTGGAGAGTTAAAGAGTTGTTATTTGACTGCTATACCATCAGTTATAACAGCTCTTCCAGATACTGACGTAACGAAGCTTTTAAAGGAGGTTTGGATCAAAGATAACCCTGATCATCAGCCTCCTGATACTTCTAGGGGTTCTGTGGCAGGGGCTCTTACACGGAGTCAAACTGCAAGAAAAGCGACTAAATTAAAAGAAGGGATAGAAGGTCCGCTGATTCCACAAGAACAGCAGGATCCCACCATGTCTGGATCTACTGATGTTGATATACTTTTCAAGAGTCTTGAACATAAGATATTTTCTTCAATGATGCATTTAGGTGATTCTATGAATAATCTTACTTCTAAGATTAATGCATTGGTGGATGTCAATACTCAACAGATGGCTGATTATGGAGCTTTTAAAGTCAAAACTATTGAAAGACTTGAGATGTGTGATCAGGGATTATCTGATGTACAAGATCAATTGCAAGATGTGAATAAAACAATTGAAATGCTACAAATTCAGAATAAAAATTTAGCAAAAAAGGTTGATTATTTGGAGAAGCAATCTAGACGGAATAATGTGAAAATTGTTGGCTTGCCAGAAGGCATAGAAGGGCCAGATCCAAGAAAATATTTTACTGAATGGATTCCACAAGTGTTGGGACAAGATAAGTTTCCTGAAGGTTTAATATTGGAACGGGCTCATAGAGCTTTGAGCTTTTTCAGGACAGAATCCAAGACCTGTTTTGGTTCGCTGTTTAAATTACTGTGATAGAGAGACTATTTTACGTATGGCTATTAGAAATGCACAGCAAAACAGATCTCCTTTGATGGTTCAGAGTAATCGTGTTTTCTTCTATCCGGATTTGAGTCAGGAAATTATGTTTCAACAATGTGAATTTAATTCTGTGAAAGAATTATTGTGGAAAATAGGATATAAGGCAGCATTTAGGTACCCTGCGGTACTGAAGATTTTTCAGGATGGATATCAACCAAAGTTCTTTGATAATCCTAAAGAAGCTATGGATTTTGCTCAGTCTTTACCAATTATGCAATTCCAGGAACGACGTAGTCCTCCACGGTCTCCAAAGAGGGCAGAGCTGCAAGAAGGGAATCTGATTTCTGGAAGAAATGGAAGAAACGGTGGTCGCAATGGCAAAGTTGATTTTTTAAAAAATTTTTTAAAAAATATATTATTTTTTGTTGAGAAGATTTTAAATAGTGATGGGAGTTGGGAGAGGGAACTTGGTGGGCACCAATTTCCAGAAGTCATCAGCTGCATGTGAGTTATCTCACACCCAATAATTTGGGGGAGTTACCGCATTAGGCGGTTTAAACAGGAGGAGGTAATTGTGACCTCCGACCTGTTTTTTTTTCTTTTTAATTTTTGGGTTAGGGAGTGAAGCATTTTTTCATTATCTTTTTTAAATAATTAATTTTTTTTTATATATAACTTTTTTTATTTTTTTTTAGTTTTTGGTTGTAATTTCAAAGGGGAATTAAGGGTTTTTTTCTTTTTTTTCTTTTTTGGGGGTTCCTTTTTTTTCTTTTTTTTCTTTTTTTTGTTTGTTTCTTGTTGTGTTTTATTGAGTATAAAAAATGTATAAATTGAAGTTTGCTTCTCTTAATGTTTAGGGTTTAAATAATCATATTAATTGTAAGAAAGTACTTGCTTATTTAAAAAAATTAAAAGTTGATGTTGCTTTTTTACAGGAAACTCATTTAACAGATAAGGAACATTTGAAACTCAAACGTGAATGGGTTGGGCAAGTTTTTTATTCTTTGTTTAATTCTAAGGCAAAAGGTGTGGCAATTTTGGTACATAAGAATCTACCATTTCAGTTACAGAATGAAGAGAAAAATGGTGGAAGATTATTAAAATTAAATTGTACAATCTTTAATAAGGCATGTACTTTGCTTGATGTTTATGCTCCTAATGTTGAGGATACAGCTTTTGTTGTGGATATCTTTATTACTTGGACAATCATGTGATGATTAGGGGAGATTTGAATGTGGTGTTGGAGCCTTTATTGGATAAGTACCCAAGAGTAATTAAGAAGTCTAAGATGACAATCCAAGTGATTAATATGATGGCAGATTTGAATTTAATTGATATTTGGCGAAGAGTTAATCCTACAGAGAAAGAATTTTCTTTTTATTCTTCGCGACATAATTTTTTTTCTAGAATTGATTATTTTTTAATATCAGCACATTTGCAGGATAGGGTTACATCTGTGGAGTATAAGACTAGATTGGTTTCGGATCATTCACTATTATTATTAGAATATTTGAGTTCACAAGATGTTTAGAAAGCTTCAAGATGGAGATTTAATACTATGCTATTGCAAAAACCAGAATTTATTAGTTTTTTAAAACAGCAAGTTGAAATTTGTATTGGTATTAACTGTAATTCTGTTTCTAGTCATTTTGTTTTATGGGATGCAATGAAAGCTTTTTTGCGAGGCCAAATGATCAGTTATGCCTCTAAAGTAAAGAAGGAGAGAATTAAAGAGATTGAAGACTTAGAGGAAAAGATAAATGCTACTGAAAAAGAATTTCAAAAACATGCTACCGAAATGCAAAAGAATCAGTTAACTAATTTAAAATTTAAATATAATGAATTATAAACATATTGGTTTGAATGTTTAATGAATCGAACTAAGCATAAGTTTTATGAATGGGCTGAGAAAGCTCATAAAGTTTTGTCATGGCAATTAAAAAAGGAACAATTATCTAGGATTATACCAGCGATTAGAAAGAAATCAGGTATTACTTTTAATCAAAAGGAGATTAATGAGGAATTTTGTAATTTCTATAAACAATTGTATACTTCGGTATGTAAAGATGTAACTGGAGATGCAATAGATTCTTTCTTGGAAAATATTAACTTGCCACAATTGAATCAAGAAGACAGACAAGAGTTAGATAAACCTTAACAGAAGATGAAATAGAAAGGGCAATAAGAGATATGCCGAATGGAAAGGCACCTGGTGAAGATGGGTTTTCTATAGAGTTTTATTAAGTTTTTTATGCCGATGTATCTTCTTTTTTTTTCAATCTTTTTATTATTATTATAATTTATAAACACATACAGTTCAAAGAGATATGAAAAATACATAGTAAGTAATGAATTAATACAGAGATATTAAACAATAATATTACAGAATAAAAATATATCATAAAAAAATTTTTAGATCAGTTTAGGGTGTGAACTATCTCTAAAAAAATGATATAATTAATAACAATATATGAAAAAAGAGGAAAAAAAACCCCAAAAAAGAAGAAAAAACAAATCTGAATTAAAAAAACTTTAAAAAAAAACCTACAGATATAGCTAAACCACGCCGATCACTCCGATCTCATCTTACAGCCCAATTATCATACATAATCATAGAAAGAAAACAGAGCCAGATCAACTCACCACAAATGAAAATATTGAATAAATGGTCGCCAGGTTAACTCAAACTTAGAAGGGGATTCATAGACAGAGTTTCTAGTTTTCTCTATCGATGTATCTTCTATTTATAAGGATGTATTACAACAAACTTGCAATACTTTTCAATTGCCTGAGTCTTGTTCTAACGCAATAATTACAGTTATACCAAAAAAAGATAAAGACCCTTTACAGGTTTCTTCTTATAGACCAATTTCGTTGTTAAATGTAGATTATAAAATTGTAGCTAAAATTATGGCTAATAGATTAGTTCAATATCTGCCTAAAATTATACATGGTGATGAAACGGGATTTATAAAAAACAGGTATGCGTCAGATAATATTTTATGGTTCATAACCTTGATAAATAAATCTAAATTTCAGTTGAATTATCCAATAGTGGTTTCATTGGATGCAGAAAAGGCTTTTGATAGAGTGGAATGAAAGTTTCTGTTCAAAGTACTTGAGAAATTTTGTTTTGGTTCTTCATTTATTGGATTGATAAAGGCTTTATATAATAGCCCGAAGGCTAGAATTGCTGTTAATGGCCAAATTTCAGAATCTTTTAGTTTGACAAGATTTACTAGACAAGGATGTCCGTTGTCACCTGCTTTATTTGCTATAGTTATTGAACCTTTAGCATAATTAATACATCAAAATGAAAATGTTAAAGGTATGAGAGTTCTGAATGAGGAATATAAGATTAATTTATTTGCTGATGATGTTTTATTATATTTGGTGGATCCGGATATTTCTTTAGCTGCAATTCAAGAATGTTTAGAAATGTATGGCCAATTATCTGGTTACAAAGTAAATTGCGCTAAAAGTGAAATTTTACCAATTTGTAAAGGTGATTATTCAGTATATAAAAATATTACAAATTTGAAGTGGACTACACAAATTAAATATTTAGGAATTAATGTTAATACGGAATTTCAAGAATTATATTCAATTAATTATTTTCCTTTAATAAAAAGGATTAAATTAGATTTGATTAGGTGGAGGGATCTACCTTTGGGTTTACTAGGGAGGATTAATACCATAAAAATGAATATTTTTCCTAGAATACAATATTTGTTTCAATCAATTCCTTATTTTTTTTTAAAGTTTTTTTTAAGGATTTATATAAAGCGATTAGAGAATTCTTATGGAAAGGAAAACTTCCGAGAGTAGCAATGAGAAAATTGATGTGGGATTTTCAATTTGGAGGTTTAAGATTACCGAATTTTCAGCATTATTATGAAGCAGCTCAATTCAAATTTCTTAGTGCATTAATGAATATGGACGACCCACCTAGTTGGGTAAAGATAGAAATGGCGGTTATTTTAGAAAAATTTCCTCATGAATTTTTGTTTCGATGGAATAAAAATTTATTACAAACTTATGATGTGCCAATATTGAAACATTTATTGAATTTATGGACAAGTAAACTTAAAAAATTGGGACTTAAAAATATATATTCTGGAAGATTGCCATTATATAATAATAAACTTGTTCCTTTTACAGTCTCCAATGTCACTTTGAAACAATGGGAAAAGAAGGGAATAAAAAATTTAACTGATTGTTTTTCTGAGGGTTGTTTTTGTTCCTTTGACGAATTACAAAGGAAATATGGTATTAGTGCAAATTCTATATTTGTATATTGTCAATTAAGATCTTTTGTAAAACAGTTATGTGGTCGACATATGATTTTATTGCCTGAATCTAATTTTGAAGAATATGTACTTTCAATACCAAAAAAGGGATATATATCTGATTTGTGTTGTATTTTACAAGAAATTGATAGTAAAAAAGACTGGGATAAAGATAAGTTGAAATGGGAAAAAGATTTAGGACATAAAATAGCTGAAGAAACTTGGATGGAAATTTGTCAGAATAGTATTCAGAAATTAATTAATGCTAGACTAGCGATGATTAATTATAATTTTATTCATCAGCTATATTTAACGCCGGAGAAATTTTAAAAATTTGGTTTTAGTAAGTTGGATTCTTGTTTTCGATGTGATCAGACGGCCAATACTTTTTTGCATACTGTTTGGCTTTGTAATCGATTGCAACAGTTTTGGAAAGGTATTCAATCTGTTTTTAACAGTTTATATAATATCCATCTTGTATTAGATCCCGATATATTTTTATTAGGGAACATGCAATCATTAATCGATTTAGGTTTAGAGGATTATCAGATTTCATTTATTTATTTAGCTTTAGTTGTGGCTAAGAAATGTATAGCACTTACTTGGAAAGATAGAAATATACTAACTTTAAATAAGTGGTATTTGGAAATGAAATTTTGTTTGACTATGGAAAGGATATCTTTTTCAATTCAGGATAAGATGTCTTTTTATAAGTTAAAGTGGACTCCGTTTGCTAATTATATGCATTTAAGTTTGATTTAAAGATATGTTTAAGTGTGATATTTTAGTATTGACAATTTTTTGTTGTTGTTAGAATTTTTTTAGGTTAAGTTTTATCTCTTTTTTGTAAGTGGGTATTTTTTTCATATATAATATTGTCAATTTTATTAACTCTTCACTCTTTATTTTGGGGGGAGGGTTGGACTAATTTTAAGTTAGACTATTAATATTGTGTTACAGTTAATGGGAGGGGGGTTATTTTGTGTAGTTTTATGATGTAATATTGTAATCATACCTTTTTAAATTTTTTTTCTATTTTTCTTTAAATGTAATTCTTTATTGTATTCATGTTATAAAATTTTAAATAAAGTCTTCAAAAAAAAGTTGAAAGTAATTTTCTCCAGGGGAACACAACTATGCATTTCAGGATGTTATGCCACAGGAGAAGGAGTGGGAGGAAACTATGAACAGTTAATAAAATAATACAAATGTTGAAGGATTTGATTGAAGAGTTCTTTTCCTTGGATTTATTGCAGTGCAAATCAGAAAAAATTGAAATTAAAAACACTTGTGCTTTATGAGTTACTAAAGCAACGTTGGCTTTAGGAACAACAAGAACATGCATTTGTTTGTGCCTTTCTCTAGCACTTGTCAGATCAAAAAAAGAGAGGATGAATACTAGTAGAAATGTTAATTGATGTAACCAAAGGAACCCATTAACAAAAGCCTTTGAATGTAAGAAGAGGGCAGTAAAGTGAGGACATTTTGAAGAGGATGAAAATTGACTCCATGAGCTCTGACGTTGGAGTGAGGGATGGAGCCAGAAATACACTGATGGGAAAGACGGCAGAGATTGTGGATTAAAGGAGAGATAAGTGGATCTGATAATGCTTTGGAATACTTTGTTAAAAGGGAGTCCACAAATGCTTTAAATAGGTAACTTTATTATCTGAAGTAGAATATTAGAGAGTGCATTGAAAGGATGGAAGCAAAGATTAAACTGGGTAGCTCACTAGGAGAAAAATGACAGTGGAGGCTTGATGGGTCAAGTGAGCTTATTTTTTGTGTCACAACATTTTATGATTCAATTGATAGATTTTTTTGTGTTCAATGCTGTGAAGGTGTTTTGGCAGATAATATTATCAGCCCTGATAATGGATCAAATTTTTAATTCACTGATTTCAGACAAGTGGAAGGATTATAGTAGTTGTGGAATCAAGGGTTATGGAAAAGAGAATGAACTGAGGCTAGATTTTAAAAGACATCTGAAGTGACTGCTATTGGGATCATTTCTCTTCTGCAGATTCATTAATTGTCTGGATGAAATTGGGAAAATAATCAATAACCTTTTTGATAAAATTGTATTTCAGGATTCAGACAACAAACAAATATAATTTTTTTATTATTGTAGAAGCCCATGGACACGGTTCAAGATGGCAGTGTGGCTGTAGCCCGCAGTGGCCTCTCTGGACTGGATGCTACAGGACCTCGCCCCCCCTCCCCCCAAGTAGGCGTTGTGCTCAATCTTTAGCAGACGAGGATGGAGACTGGAACACAATGAGTCGGACATTGAAATTTGGGGAATGTCAAGGAAGAGCAGACCTCTGAAAGAGGCCGTGAGGTGTACGGACTCGACTACCGGGGAGTATGGAGCTTACTCTGAGGAATCAAAAGGATGAGGTGATTGAGGCCTCTGGTGGGGCAATGTGGCCTTCATTCTTCAGTGCTGGAGTTGACATTGCCTGTTGCCAGGGGTCATGGTGATGGTGTGGTGCATTTGGAGGAGGTGACCTAAGGTGTTCAGAGTGGCAGAGTCAGAGGAGGTATCCTGAGGTGCCTGAAGTGTAAGAGTTATGGGCCTGGTTTGGGGCTCCTGAAGATGCGTGTCCAAGATCATGGGGACTTCATGGGGGAGAATCCATGGCTTTGTCCTCAGGAGATGGCGAACTGTGAATTCCCTTAAAAAAGACAATTTAGCATCCAGTGTCCACCAGATGCCAGGAAATATGGCCTTGATGATGGCGCAGTTGTAGCCTGTAGTGGCCTCTTCAGATCGGGTGAACGGTCTCTAGCGGGCATTATAACACTGAAAGACAAATTTCAACCTGTCTCTTCTGTAACCATGGTCCACCCCTGAAAATCAGTGTATTGTGGCATTGTTTTTATATACATTTTCAGTAGTTGTGTGTATGTTGCACAGTAAATAACTCAAAAGTTTGAGACTGAGTCACTGATCTACATGCTTTTATTCACAACGGACTAAGACCTCATCCTGTGTTGTGACCTGGGGTTTCTGGGGAAGGGTCAGGATGATGGAGGCTTTATAAAAGGTCAAAAGAGGGTTGGGCACAGATTCAGTCACAAGACTGGGCACAGCCAAGTAATCAGGAAACCAGGAATACAATACAGTTCAGCAGTTCACCACATTCATCCCTTGTTTCTTTTTATTGTCCGACAAGGTAATGTGGGGCACACATTCTTACAGGTTAAGCTAGTTCAATGGCTTGATCTTCCATACTGACTGGTGGAGCACTGGTTGTTGGGTTGTGGCTGGGGCTGGTGTCTTGTCCCAGTCCTCCAGCACTGTGTCGACATGCAGAGGGCATGGCGGCCTGACCGGAATGACTGGGGTGTTGGGGAGGGTGCAGCTGTATGTATTGCATGACTGCAGAAGGAGGGGAGGGAAGGGGGTGCTGCCTGGTGGATGTTCTCCTCAGGGCCTCCTGTGTGCGTGAGGTCCTGGATGGAGACTATTTCCTTGCACCCATCTGGGTTGGCTACATACGCAGATTGGGAGTTCATGTGGAGGCGATGAACCTTTTTGACAGGGGGGGGTGAGTTTTATGGCCCTTCACATGTTTTTGAGGCAGGACAAGCCCTGGAGACATCAGCCAAGAGGGTAGGGTGATCCCTGATGTGGACTTCCTGGGGAAGGAGAAAATTCTTTCATGAGGGGTAGTGGTGAACTGCTGAGCTGTATTGTACCCCTGATTTCCTGATTACCTGGTTCCGCCCCGTCCTGTGCCTTTACTTGTGACCCCTCACTCTTTTGGCCTTGTATAAAGCCTCCATCACTCTGACCCTTCCCAGGAAACCCTGGTCGCGACACAGGATGAGGACCTTGTCCATTGTGTGTGGATCAGTGACTCAGTCTCAGCCTCTTGAGTTATTTCTTGTGCGTCAATTTTATTCACAATTTTTTTGTTTTATCACTAATAATGGACCAGCTCCTAAAACCTGACAAACTAGAGATCGATCCACGGTCACCTGATGCCTCAGACAGCTTCGAACTCTGGCTACGTCGTTTCAAGGTCTTCCTTCAAAACTCAGCCAGCATCATGGCCACCAACGCAAACAGACTTCACGTTCTCTTCTCTCAGGTCAGACCCCGAGTATTCCCAATGTCCTCAAGGGGCAATACAGGGAGAAAGTTAACAAGGTATACACCAGGCATATGCTGGCCACGCACAGACAGCGACCGGGCGAATCGGGTGATGAGTTCCTCTTGGCCCTGCAAGGACTTGCATGAGTGTGCAACTTCCAGGTAGAATCGGCCACCCAAAATACGAAGGACATGATTTGGGATTCCTATATTGCAGGCATCAGGTCTGACAATGTGTAAAGGTGATTAGTCAAGCAGAGTAAATTATATTTAAAAGGGGGGATTAATCTGGCGAAGTTGCTGGAGATCACCCGCCACAATGCAGATGTACTCTGTGAACGGGCCCATATGGGGGTCATCATCCTTGGACTAGGGTCTACAGGATGAGTCGTGCCCGATTAACAAGCCCACAACAGCTGCTGTTTCCCAGGAGCACCCAAAGTGCTACTTTTGAGGCCAGGCAAAGCAAGCCCAAAAACGCTCCCTGTTGAGAGATGCAACATAGTCCAAGTGCAGGAAGAAGGGCAACTATGCAAGATTATGCCATTCGCAGCCCTCCAGCCCCAGTACTGCTGTGTGCATAACATGGCAGCCATTATCTGGAATGCCGGCTTCTTCCAGAAACAACCATTCCGCGACATGGGGGCTGCCATCTTAAATGCCACCAACTTCTGGGAGACCCACGCCGTCGTGTGGGTGCCAACATCATGCCCGGATGGGTTAGCCATGGACCAACCATGGCTTTGATGGTTCTGGAGCAGAACAGGCTTCACTAACTCTCCAGCTCCATCATAGACATATGCATCAATGACCAGATATTTTAATTTTGTGATATTTCACTGTCCTGCAGGGAGATAGTAGCGACTAAGGGCCCAAGATGGCAACGGAGCAGTCATTTGGGTTTCCTGCGATGTTTGTAGTTGTTATTTAGCACTGCGGGTTCGGGAAAATGATGTCTAATTTTTTTTAAAGCGACAAATAAAGCCTACTACTATTACATAAGAATAAATGTAGTTTTGCACACTTGGGGATGATCATTGTCATGGATGGATAACATGTGGGGGAGTGTGCCAAAGGTTTTTGTTGAAAGAAAGGATATTACTGTGCATGTAAATCTTGAAAGTTTGTGACTGGTGAGTGCTTTGAGATCATGCCAGAAACCAAATAAATATACTTGCTGGTACAATGAAGAGCACAATAAACAAAATAATTATATCTCGAATGCAGTGAGTAGTTTTTGGGTAACATTTAAGCATTGTAAAGGGTTCTGAAGTGAGTCAACAACCAGATAATCAGCTTAAAAACATTCAAATTATTAAATAGGAGTGAGCTGAAGCTATTTGAATTGGATAGGCTAAAGAGTACTGTGATGTTTCTTTTATTGTAATAAAGAAACTTGGGTTCTTTCAAAACAACTATACTTTCTTAATTATAGAACTCGTTCGTGACCATGTGGAGGCATCCATCTTGAATCCAACCGAAGCTACCACAAACTAGTCTCTGACTCTCTCTAGTGGTCAGGAGGATCACTAGCATTCTATTATTACATCCCATTTCCTTGAGATGCTCAATTTAACAACATGATGAATTAATACAGAATTAATTTCAATTTAAAGTTCAGCACATCAGTAGCATACACTTTTTAAGTGTACTGTTCTTTTTCTCTTGGAGATTCTCCCTGTGATTTGATAACACATGTGGATCTTATTAACAGAGATACTTGTGTCGGCTCTGCTGGTCCACAACCATCCAGCACTAGTGGTGTTTCTTCTGTTGCTGGGGAGGCTTGATCTTCTGCATTTGTCTGTTCCTGCAGTGTCTTTTTCATTTTCAGCAGGCTCTTTCGATTCCTTCTCACTATTTGACCGCCCTCTGTTCTGACAATGAAGGATCTGGATTTACTTCCTCCAGAGCAGTAGCCCTTTCTGTCCCAAGTGTTGGAATCTCTGAGTCTCCATGTCATTTTGTGCCAGTGGCCCTAAGCTTCTTGCAGAATTGTCATAGATTGCCTTTTGTCTCCATTGCAGATGTTTTTGTTTCCATTTGACATCTTAAACATTTCTGTTTTTGTTTGGATCTGCAGAGTAATAGAACTAGATATGGTTCTGAGCCACTGTCCTGTGCTTTCTGGAGCAACAGTTTAACTATGTGAACTCCTTTCTCTGCTTTACCATTTGATGCAGAGGACTTGAAGTCTCATATAGAATATCCTACTCTTATGCAAAGTTCTGAAATTGTCTACACCTGTAGCATGATCCATTGTCACTATTGGCAATTTGAGGAACTCCATGTCCTGCAAAGATCGATTTCATATATTTGATCACACAAGCAGCAAACATGTTAGGAAGCAACACAATCTCTGGATAGTTTGATAGATAATAAATAACCAGCAGGTAATTCTTTACATCCATGTGGAACTGATCAGCCCTAATTTTCTGCCATGGTTCCACTGGTAAGTCTGTTATGATCATGGGTTCCTTTGTCTGATGTTTCATACAGGTCTCATAGCTGGAAACCATCATGTCAATGTCACCATTTATCCATGGCCAATAAATAGCAGTTCTTGCCCTCCTTTTGCATTTTTCAATTCCTAGGTTCTCCTCATGCACTCTTTTCGACATCTCTTGTCATAGTGATTAAGGAAAGATAATTCTGCTTTGTCTGAGTAAATGCACATTGTCAACACTCAGCTCAGCTCTGATGTTGTAGTATGGCTGACAATCATCCCTAGGCCATTCTTCATTTAAATTCTTGATGACCTTCTGTAGAAATGTGTCCTTTTCTGTTTCAGCTGCGATTTGCTTGGATTTCATGTCAGATACAGGATGAGATTCAGTGATCAGATTGACGTGGAGATTCGCATCTGTCTATGTGGAATGCTCATTTTTTGTTTCACTCTGTGTCGTTGCCCTGGATTATGCATCAGCCAGCACAATACATATCCCTGGTGTATATACCAATTCAAAGTCATAAAGTTGTAGCTTCATCATCTCTCTTAGGATTTGGGGTGACATTTCACTGAGATTTTTCTTGATTATCACTATTAATGGCTTGTGGTCATTCTCCACCATTAATATTGGTAAAACATACACATAACTGCAGAGTTTCTTGAGTTCATAGACCAGACCTAAACACTCTTTCTCGATCTGGGCATATCGACATTCAGATGTTGTCATCATTCTTGATGCGAATGCTACTGGCCTCCAATTTTCTCCTATATCCTGAAGTAGTACAGCACCTATTTAATCTTTTGAGGCATCCATAGATATTTTCATCTTTCTGGATATGTCAAAGAACATCAAAAATATTGGTTCTGTATTTTGAATGGACTTCAGTTGTCCCAATTCTTCCTCGAGCTTGTCTGTCCATTTGAATTTACATTTGTCCTGTAACAACTTCCGTAGGTACATTATTTTTGAAGACAGGTTTGGTATAAATTTACCAATGAAATTGATCAATCCCTGTACTCTTAATATGCCTTTGTTTTTGTCAGTGGGTCTGGATATTTCTAAAATTGCTTTCACCTTACTCCTGTCTGGTTCTACACCTGCCTCTGACAGTTTATCTCCCAGAAAGGTGATTTCCTTCACACCAAAATGACATTTTTCTCTGTTTAACTTTAATCCCTATTCTGGATGAGATGTAGCACTTTGATGAGCCTTTCATTGTGTTGCTTTTGTGTGGATCCCCATAGGATTATGTCATCCATGTACCCCCATATCGCATTTATGCCTTCTATGATGTGCTTCGTTGGCCTGTGGAACACTTCCGGAACTGAGGAAATTCCAAAAAGCATCCCCAGACAGGAGTATTGGCCAAATGGTGCATTAAATGTACAGTATTTTGTGCTAACTTTGTGCAGTTTTATTTGCCAGAAGCATTGGGATGCATTCAATAATGAAAAAGTTTGCACTGGCCATCTCACTTGTAATTCACCCCTGGTTGAAATCTGATAATGTTTCCTGTGTGTGTGTGTGTGTGTGTGTGTGTGTGTGTGTGTGTGTGTGTGTGTGTGTGTGTGTGTGTGTGTGTGTGTGTGTGTGTGTGTGTGTGTGTGTGTGTGTGTGTGTGTGTGTGTGTGTGTGTGTGTGTGTGTGTGTGTGTGTGTGAGAAAAGTTTTTAGTTCACAGTCCAATCTCACTTCTCATTCCTCCAAGTTCACTGGTTGCAGACAATTCTTATACAGTGCACAGAATTTAACATTTATAAAAATTACCAGGCTTTGGTGCTTGAAAGGTAAATGGTTACCACTCAGGAAGGTTCTTGATGGTTTTCAGAGAGAGATTTGTTTTACATTTACTTCCATCAGCCACTTCAGTGTCTTGTCAAAGAAACTTGCCCCATCAGGGTTCTCCAGATGATAACCTCTTTCTTTCAGGTCATAACAAAGTTCCTTCTTGTTTCTCTTATTCCAAGTGAAACATTAGACAGCCAGTCCTCTCCCCTTGCATAAACCACAAGGGCTTTGACCAGGCCATCTTCCAAAATGGGGCTTTCCACAAGCTTGCCAGCTTGTCCTGTTCCCAGTCCGAGCTACTTCTGCTAGCTGTAACACTGTAGAAATGATCTCTGTCTCTGTCTCTCTCTCTCACTCTGTGTGTGTGTCTCTCTCTCTCTCTCTGTCTCTCTCTCTCTGTCTGTCTGTCTGTCTGTCTGTCTCTCTCTCTCTCTTTCTCTCTCTCTCTCTCTCTCTCAGAAAAAGCCTGTTTGACTCACTCTGCTTGCAAAACCACATGACCCTCTTAACATGACCCTCTTAGAACAGCAAGCTCTACTCCAGACAGAAGGCAGCTCCAAGATCTTTCATCTGTTGCCTTTTGTAAACAACAATCCATTAATGAAATCTCTTGAGCACTCTTCAAAGCTCGTGCAAAACCTGTGAGGCACCGATACGTCTAACATTAGCAGAGCTCCAGTATTTCAATTAAGATTTGTTTTAAAGTGATTATATGGCACCTACTCTAACAAACCTTTCCCAATTTATCTCCCAAAAACATTTCTATATACTCTGTCACAGCATGCTTTAACTTCTGTTTTGTTTCCCTTTGAAAAAACATTGCTTTACTTTGTGATTCTGCCCTTTGCACTTATTACAGACTTTCCCTTAAGCAGGGCATTGTTTTTGTGCATTTTGAGTGCCACAACATTTGCAATTGAATGTCTCTCCATTTATTTGTTGTTTCCTATCTCTCATTTTTTGTTTGTGTGTCACTGTGGCTATGTCTATGCCTTCATTTTCACTGGCATTTGCAGTACCACTGAACATTTTTGCATGCTGCAGATCTAGTTCACTGGTGTGGCATATCTTCACAGTTCTCATCAAGATAAGCTCTGTCTCTCACAGCAACCTCTCTCTCACTTTCTAATCAATAATCCCAAACACAATTTGATCACAGATTATTGAATCTTGCAGCGGTCCAAAATTCCATGTTCTTGCTTTTAGTTTTAAGTCCATTCAGAAAGTATCGGAGTTATCCTCCTGCAGCTGTATGCACTCATGAAACATGTATCTCTCTAAATTTTAATTTTAGTTTTGTGATCAGTATTCGTGAAACGTCTCAATAACTTTGTCAAATTTGTCCCAGTCTTCTGCCTTGGAAAAGCAAATGTATTGAAAACATCTACTGCTTGAGGTCCTGCCATGGTAAATTCAATCTTCCATGCATCAGGTGTGCTAACGAGTCCAATGGCTTGCAGGTACAGCATGAATCTTTGTTTGAACAACCTCCACTTGTGGTCAATATTTCCTGTCCAATATACAGTATCAGAAGCCTTCAGACTTTCCATTTCTCTGATGCAATCAATTAATTCTCACTCTGCATACTCCTACTGTTTCTTCAACTCCTGATACCATTTGATATTTCTTTTATTGTAATAAAGTATCTTGGGTTCTTTTAAAGCAACTATACTTTATTAGCTGATAAAACTAATGCAGGACCATGTAGAGGCATCCAACTGAAGCTGTCACAAACTACAACCTCTTTTCGTGGTCAGGAGGATCACTAGCAGTCTATCATTACAAGTACCATGTGGCATGCAAAATATACATAAACATGTTCTTTGTCAGGAGATAATCCTTTATGCTAAGTGTAGAACAATTTATTGAGACTAGAAATGAGTGTGAATTGAGAATAAAAGTTCAGAAAATAGATAGACAAGTTCCTGAATGTGGGCAACAGTGTATAGAAGTAATTGGGTGTTGAGGGATATATCTTTCACATATCACAAACTGTTGAAATTTGTGAGATTAGAGATTTTTGAGTGAAATTGAAGGAAATAATTTGTCAAGCTACAGGAAAGAGCAAGAGAATGGGACTGATGAAATTGCTCTATGAGGAGCATGATAAACTCAGTGGGTTGTATTACCCTCTATACCACAAATATTGTATGCTATGGTCCTATGAAATTATGGCAACAGTATAACAGTGCCAGTGGCCTAGTTCAAATTTGGCATGATCTGTAAGGTGTTTGTATGTTTTTCCTGAATCTGTGTCAGTTTCCTCTGCGTAGTCCAGTTTCCTCTCACCCTGAAAAATGTACAAGGTTTGTTGGTTAATTCTATATTTTGGATGGCATGGGCTCAATGGCAGAAGGGGCTATACTGTGCTGTACCTTTAAATGCAGTTTTTAATAAAACTATAATTATTTATGAAGTACCTTGGCATCACAGAAAATTGTATGTATTTTTAAATTAATTTTTAAGATTCAGCATTGTTTGAAATGACAGCATTTATTGCCCACCTGTAACTTTGTCTTTTTAAAATATTTTTTATTAAAGTTTAAAATAATATGAAATTATATAATACAATAAAATTACAAGAAAAATAAAGATATAAAAAACAAAACCCTATAATTCAAAACCCCTACCACTATAAAAGGTTGTAAAAAAATAACGTATGGATATCAAGTGATAAAAACCTGGAAACAGACAGCACAGCATCAAGATTCATAACAATCCTAAAACTTTAGATTATGAGAATGGCCCCATGTATTTAAAAGGGCCCCATGTATTTATGAAATTAATATTTAAATCAATAATGGCATTTTTTTTTCTAAATTTAAACAAGACATAATACAATTTAACCATTGTGTGTGGGTAGGTGGAGTATTATCTTTCCATTTAATCAATATTCCACATCTGGTTATCAATGAAGTAAAGGATAAAATTCAATTCTGAGTTGGTCAATGAAACATCATCAACTTGAAATGATCCAAAAAGAGCAATTTCAATTTAACCTTAAGGATCACTGATAATGATTGAAAAATATCTTTTCAAAATTTTTCTGAACTAGGGCATGTCCAAAACAAATGAATCAAAGAAGACTCAGCAATTTTACATTTGTCACATAGAGGGTAAATCAGAGTAAAAATAAGATAATTTAACTTAGACGTATGTACTCTTGGACCACTTTAAATGCAATAAGCAGTGTTGTGCACAAAGAGAGATAGATTAATAAGATTACAAATGGAATCCCAAACCTCATCAGAGAATGAAAGATTCAAATCTCATTCCCAGTCTCTCTTGATCTTAACTAACAAGGCCATTCTTAAATCAAGCAAATTGTTATAAATAAGAGATATTGAATCTTTATGAGAAAACTGTAACTCAAAAAGTAAATCAAAAAAATTTGCTTCAGGAATTTGTGGAAAATCAAGGATCTGAGATTGAAGGCAATGTCTATGCAGTAAATATCTAAAAGAATGTATGTTTCGTTAGCATACAATTGTTCGAAAGAAGCAAAATTATTTTGAATAAAAATGTCTTTAAAACATTTAATGTCCAATCTTTACCAATCCTTAAAAGCTGTATCCTGCATCAAGGGTAGAAAAAGGTGATTAGATACAATAGGACCAGCAAAAGAGAAAAATTCTGAAATCCAAAAAGCCCTCTAAATTGTGCCCATATTCTCAAACTATCTTTAAATATCAGATTACCAGTTACTTGTATAAAGAGGAAGACAGAAAGGACCTGAAAATTGCAGATATCCTTTGTAAAATTTAATTCCATTTCTACCCATGAAGGCTGTTCTACCAAGTTTTCCAAATATAACAAAAAATTAACTTACAAATAATGACCACTCAATAATATAATCTAAAATTGGGAAACACCAATCTGCCATTCCTTTTAGCTTTTTGAAGATGAGCTTTGTTTCAGCAAGCGTGTTTGCCCTGCCAAATGTAGAAAGGCATAAACAAATCGAGTGAATCAAAATAAGATTTAGGGATGAAAACTGGAATGGAATGATAAAGGCACAAAGATTTAGGTAAAATGTTCTTTTTAATAGAATTAATATCACCAATCATTGAAAGCGATGAAGGCAACCGTTTCATTAATAATAATTTAACCTGATTAAATAGAGTGGAACATTTTTCCTTAAAAAGATGTTTATAGCTCTTAGCACAATCTTAAAAGGAAAATTAGAATAACTTGATATAAAATCATTTAAAGGTAAAAGTTCACTTTTATGCAGGTTCAACTTATACCAAGAAAATTGACTAATATGGGAAAGCAAAGCCAGTATACTTGGTAAAGAAACTTCTGGATTAGAAACAAAAAGCAAAAGATCATCTGCATTTGATTCTTCCCCTTTTTTGAGTTATAAGGAAACTTTATGTTCATTGTCATTCCTAAGGATCCCAGTAAAGTCTTTACTTTCAAAAAGAGCAATTGCTAAAGATTGCAATACTAAGTCAAAATGTAATTGACTTAAAGGGAAACCCTGATGAGTACTCTGCTAAAGATGAAAAGGTTTTGACTTTTGTAGATTAGTTAGAATTGAGGCAGTGGGACATGCCTTTTAATAAGGCATGGTCCAAAATTAAATTTTTCCAGAGATTCAAATAAATAACTCCATTCTACCTAATCAAAAGCCTTCTCTGCATCTAAAGAAAGAGCACATTCTTTGTGGGAGGTTAATATAAAATAGTCAATAAACGGTGTATATTAAAATAAAATTAACAGTTTTTAATTAAATCATTTTGATCTTCCGAAATGATTAATGGCAAAATATTCTCCAGTCTATGTTCAATATTTTAGGTAAGATCTTCATATCTACATTAATTAAAGAGATAGGCCTATAAGAAGCATATTTGGGTCTAAAAGGAGTTTGTATGTTTTTCCTGAATCTGTGTGAGTTTCTTCCATGTCACCCAGTTTCCTCCCACCCTCAAAAATGCACAAGGTTTGTAGTTTTATTGGTGTACTTTGGGCGGCATGTATTCAAAGACAAAAAAGCCTGTACTGTGCTGTATCTCTAAATTTTAGAATTGAAGGTTGTGTAACTGTCAGTGAACATTCTCCTCTCAGGCCCAATGATGGAAGGAAAGCTATTGATGAAGTAGCAGAAGATGACTAAGTCTAGGACATGCTGCAACCTGGGATCATTGTTCTTTGAAAACCAAAACCATCAGGTTATTGTCCCGTGTACACTGTCAGTGGAAATCTGAGTTTTATTGCTTTTCAGATATACCCAAAATTTTACCATTGCTGCCACCATTTAGATTTAAAATTCAAGGAATCAAGGTCAATGCAAAGTAACAAGGTTCACCATGAAAATGGCCAAACTAGCTCCATGTATTTTGACATGAGAGGTCAATAAGATTAATTCAGGCACTGGAGTACGTAACTCTTGATGTCCATTGACCAGTTTTATCAAAGCTCTTTGATATCCTTCAAATGATTTCAGTCTTGATGTCTAGGGCAGTCACTCTCACCTCACATTCTTGTCTTCAGCTCTTTGGCCCTGGTTTGGACTGTGGCCATGAAGGTTAGAACCATAGAATATTGCAGTTCAGAAACAGACACTTTCAGCCCATCTTGTCTGTGCCAAACCATTTTTTTTGCCTAGTCCCACTGACCTGCACCTAGTCTATAGCCCTCCACATCTCTTCTATCCATGTACCTGTGCAAATTTTTCTTAAATGTTAAAATTGAGCCCTTATTCATCACATCAGCCGCAGCTCATTCCACACTCCCACCATTCTCTAAGGTTGAGGGCTGATGGCTCTCAGCAAAACCTTTACTGAGCATTGATGGCCAGGTTATTTGTGAGCAGGTGCTGAATTGTCAAAGAAACTTTCTATCACTCTGTTTACAATAGAGAGTCTACTGATTGGGTGTCAATTCTCCAGAAGGAATTTTCCTGCTTTTTGTAAACAGGACATGCCAAGGTACCCTTCCAAGTTGTCAAGTAGATGCCACTGTTGTAACTGTACTGGAACAGCATGGGTAGATGTCTGGTACTTCTGATGGACCGGATAAAGCTGGATTATTGTTTGGTCCTACAACCTTCACTGCAAACAGTATTTCCAGTCAATTCTTGACATCATGCAAAGTGTATCAAATTGGCTGAAGACTGGCCTTTAGGCTGGTGGGGCTCTCAGGAATAAACTAAGGCAGAAGACAAGAATAAAACAGGAGACACCGAATAGCAGAAAATGGACCACATTTAAATAATAAGTTAATGGCATTCCAACAAAGCAATACAACTTTTAAAAGAGTCATGGAATTATCTAATGGAGATATGAAAAATACATTTGTTAAATCCAATTGCAAAGAAAAAGTATTTTCATAACTGATGTTGAATGTTAATATTTTAACCATCTAATTTTGAACAGACTGTTTATGTTATTTAAAAGTTAATATTGAATTCTTATTATAAATAATTTTTTGAGAGGAAATTGAATTCAAGTTTAAGTACAAGTTTATTTATCATCTGACTGCACAAGAACAACCTCACAAAACAGTGTTCTCCGGTACTCGATGCATGACACTGCAAATACACATCCAAACATAACATACTGTGCATGATACATGTGCACAGAGCATATAAACAAATATTAAATACATTATTAATACTAAATACATCATAGAAGCACAGAACATTTGTATGAGCAGTTCAGCAATCAAAAGAAACTGTTTCTCAGCCTGATGGTGCTGGTTCTGATACTCCTCTATCTCTTACCTCACAGGAGTAGCTGGAAGATGCTGCATATGGGGTGGTAAGGATCCTTACTGATTTTGCGTGCCCTCTTTAGACAGCATTCCGGGTAAATCACATGGAAGAAGGAGAACCCACTGATCCTCTCTGCCGCTCAGGGCCCTGTGGAATGTCCTCCTATCTGATGATCCAGAACAGCCATACAACATTGTGATGCAGCCAGCCAGGATACCCTCGATAGAGCTCCTGTAGGAAGCTGACAGGATGGTGGCTGGTCGCCTTGCCCGCCTCTGTCTTCTCTGGAAGTACAGTCATTGTTTTGCTTTCCTGACAAGTGAGGAGCTGCTGTGTGAATTCAGCTCTTTTCATCTTTTCTCCCTTCTTCACTGAAGACTCCACCCTGTCACTGTGGACCAAAGAATTGACACATGATGTTGAAGTCAAGCACTCCCACCAAGGTGTAATACCATAAGCTGCAGACTAAATTCTCTACAACATATTTCCAAATATAAGTCTCAAAGTGACCTTAAAAGGAACAAGTCCTACCGTGCATCATTTCTAATTTTTACTGGATACATTAGATCCACAATAAAATTATGTCATCCACAAACCTGAGGCAGTAAGTAACAGAAGAAAAGAGATGTCGTCTGCTTAGAAGATCTTCTGGGCTGTAAAATATTGATACCTGATTATCCAAGTTAATTATTGTACTGGGGTCCACTTTGCATTGATATGTGAGTTTAGGCAGTACCAACCACTTGAGTATGAGCATTATTATAAAATAATACAATTACTTCTGAAATGCCACCCACCAGGAAGCACATGGAGGCACGATTAGTGATCTGAATTCAAATATGATGCTGTTTGTAAGAATGTTCTATATTCTCCCCTTGACTGCATAGATTTTGTCTGGGTGCTCTGGTTTCCTGTCACATTTCAAAGATGTACGGGGTTAAATGTGAACAACAAGTTTGAAGGGTCCAAGAAGTGATGAGTCTGAACACAGTTCAAAAACAAAAAAGGATCTTTTAATCATACTTGGGGGAAGTTGCAACAGGGATCACACAGAAAAAGAAACTACAAGCAATTCATGCACATCTGATACTGGTTAATTACTGATAATTGCAACTCCTGATTGTGAAACAAGGGCTAAACAAAGAGTACCCAAAATCCACCACACAGCATTGAGCATGAAGCAAACTGTACTAGATCATTTAGTCTTGGAAGCAAAGTTTTATCATCATAATTTTTAATCAAAATTACAGAAATCTGACAAATATGCACATTCGAAAGCACATGCTGGATGCATCACCCTGTGATATTTAGGCTGCTCTTCTCAAGATTCGACAAATCCACAGGTAGTAATGAATACACCTCAGAACATCATGCTCAACAAGGGAACTCCTTTCCCTTCCTGGTCTCCATCTATACCTCCCACTGCCTAGGAGAGGCAGGCGATATATTGAAGAACTGACAAGAGGAGAGGCCATACTCAATCTAATTCTGGATAATGAACCTGATCAGGTGAAAAACCTCTCAGTGGGGGAGCACTTTGGTGAGAGTGACCACAACTCCCTTAGCTTTAACATAGCTATGCAAAAGATAAAAGCAGACAAAATGGGAAATTGTTTAATTGCTAATTATGATGTGATGAGGTAGGAACTAGCAAGAGTAAGTTGGAAACAGATGTTCAAAGGCAAAAGAACACAACTAATGCAGAGGGAGTTTAGGGAGTTTAGGTTCAGGATAGGTTTGTCCCACTTGGACAGGGAAAAGATGGTAGGAAACAGGTGAGGCAGTTAGTCAAGAAGGAGAAGAAAACATACATAAGATATAAGGAAACTGGAAGAGCTCGGTAGAAGTATATGGTAGCCAAGAAGGAGCTTAAGAAAGGACTTAGGAGAGCTTGTAGGTGCCATAAGAAGGCCTTGGCATGTAGGATTAATGAGGATCCTAAGGTATTCTTTGAATAACCCTAACCCTAACCCTAACCCTTTGAATATGTAAAGATCAGAAGGATGACAAGAAGGTAAGTCCACTAAAGGATAAAGGAGGTGACATGTGCCTGGAGGCAGAGTTGGGGAGGTCCTAAATGAATACTTTACTTCAGTGTTCACAAGAGAAAAGGTCCTTGGTCAGGGTGAGGTTGGAATAGTACAGGCCTGTGTGCTGGAAAATGTGGATATTAAGAAAAAGTAAGTGTTGGATCTTCTTAAAAATAAGACTGAAAAGTCCCGGGGCAGACGCGATATACCCCAGGTTGCTATGGGAAGTGAGGGAAGAGACAGCTGGAGTAGTATCTATGATCTTTAGGCCCTTTTATAGAGAAATAAAAGGCAAATGTAAATACAGATATTCTACATCTTTACATCGCTGCATTTACCTCCATAAAAGATCTGAGGTGGATTGACTGCTTGAATTCGCTCCATCTTCCATTCGTCTAGTGGGGTTTACTTAGAGGTGGAGTGTAGTCACTCCACCTCCTGCATAAAAGCATTGCTGCTGAAAGCATCTCTAAAGAGGAAGGTAAGATGATTGACATCACACTGACAGTCCTGTTGACCCACAATGCCGTCACAGAGCGTCTGGTGGAGCTATCAGGCTGCACTTGCTCACACCACCCTGCTCCCTCACACTGCCCACTCTCTCATGCAGCATGTCCCCTCGCTCCGTTCCCCAACCTCACTCCCTCACACCACATGCCTCCCCACTATCTCAAGCTGCTCTCTCTCACACGCTGCCTGTTCCTGATATGGCTGTCAGGCAGCAGGGCGGTGGGTGGGGGGGGGGGGGGGGGGTCCTGTCAGGTAGCCGTGCAGTGGAGCAGTCAGGCAGTGGCGTGGAATGTCTGTCAGGCAGCAGAGCAGCGGGGAGCTGTCAGGCAGCGGGGTATGTCACATGGCGACTGCTGCTCTGCTCACATTCTTCCCCCTTTTTCCCCAAGAAGCTAGAGGCTTCAACTCTAAACTTGGGAGGGAGGGTTCATCTTTCAAGTGGCTCAGTGGATGTATTTAATATTAAATGTTAATCTCTAGATATGGGTCAACACTAACAACATAGCTAAGGAGAAGGAAAAAACAATGCTGTGAGAGATGTGCATGCAGGAAACTATGAATGCATTTGACTTTGCATCTCTGCAGGTCTTGTTATATTTAATGATAAAAATCCTGTCAGTAAGAACATGCTTTTAATTTGTGCATGTCTGAAACTGTATCAATGTCATAGCTTTTAGTGTGATGGAAATAGAGTCATAATCACATTATCTTCCAGCCAGGCTACTAACTCTGGTTCAAGTGTAGACATTCAGGCCAGCAGCAGTAACAGACATTCCTAATAATGCTTGTACCTGGTGAGTCTTTGCACTTTAGCACACCGAAACCCTCTGCTAAAGTGCTGATGGATGATCAACTAGAGCTTCCTCCTTACCATCACAGTAAACCTATCTTCACCAATTCAGATATGGATGAGAACATTAGATTTAGCAAGAACTATGGCCTCTGGTAACATCTATGATGTAATGATGAAAGCTTAAAGCTGCAGAACCAACCACAGTGAAACAAGGAAGTCTGCAGATGCTGGGATCATAGTAAATAGAGAAAATATTCTGAAGAAACTTAGCAGGCCGTGCAGCATCCATAGGAAGCAAAGGCATATAAACCAATGTTTCAGGCTGGAGATCTTCATCAAGGTAAGAGCCTTTTGTCAAGAAACCCCCACTGCTTTCTGTCCATGTAATTGGAGTACATTGAAAACACTAACCTCAGAAAGGAAGGAAGATCCAACCACCTACCACCCCATCAATATGCCCTCATTGTTAACATTAAGATATAATAAATTGGAACAAGAGTTATTCTTCTCCACCATCTGATTCAAGGTTTCAAAGATTCAAGCATTCCTTTTATTGTCATGTAATAATTCATTAAAAATGTAATATTGTGGTGGTAGTGTACTTAGCTGCATGATGAGTGGTGCCGCTCGCCACTAATGAGGCAACGTGCAGGAGTAATAGTGTGCATGTGTGGGTTAGTTAAGCAGGCACCATACATTGTGATGGATCTCGGATTCAGGAGGAGGAGAGTGAGAACATCAAGATCACCATTGTGGTGGAGAGACAAGAGGTTTGAGTCAGTGAGGTTTGGCTGGATGACGTTTGGTGGGATGAAGTATTGATTGTTGCATCTGAGAGGAATAAAGAGTGTCAGCTCCATTTTGAGCTGAAAAATAAATGACTGTATTCTTTAAATTGTGTGTAAACTGGGTAAATTACTGCAGCTATGACTCCTTGAGTTACCAGCACCTTCTAGGTTAAAATGGAAGGAGGTGAGGATAAAGCTCTTACAGGAACAGTCAGGGAGATCAATCTAGAGATCCCCACTCCTTTTATTAATAATGCACCAGCATAGTTCACGATCTTTGAGGTCCATTTCTCCACCATCAGTGTGACGTCAGAAGATGAAATTCAATTTATTTGTGGTTATCTTCCAGAGCAGACAATGGCTTATCATACGCAGGCCAACCACCTCATTGAGCATTTCCATTACCAATTGAAAGCAACTTTTACAGAAGGTGGCGATGCATCTATATGGATGAACGTTTGCTCATGGTTCTCCTTGGCATGCATAGTGCTGTTAAAATTGACTTTGGATGTTCAGCAGCAGATATAGTATATGAGATGCTGACTTTGCCCAGAAAATTTGAGAATCCAAGGCCAGGAACATAAATGTATGAACCAGCAAGTTATGTTGACCATCTTTAGGAAAATATGAGATTGATCAGACCTACACCAAGGCGACATGCGTCACCTGCACTGTAGGTGCCTGACGATTTACAATGCTGTACGCACTTGTTCCTTCGACAGGATGCTGTTCACAAACCACTTCAACCTGTTCCTGATAGACCTTTTGAAGTCTTACAACATCACCTGAAGAGTTCTGTAATTCACAGATGTGGGAAAGCTGGCACGGTCTCCATTGCATGGCTTGGATTAGGGGGGAGTTGTTCTCGCGGACATGTACTTACCTGCATCGGGAGTGGTGCCGGTTGCCGCAAATGCCATATACGAGGTGTCATGTGGGAGTAATAGTGCGCATGTGTGGGTTAGTTCAGAAGGCTGCATACATTGTGATGCATCTTGGATGCAGGAGGAGAGTGAGAACATTAAGATCACCAGTGTCATGAGAGCCAATAAAAAGTTCAGAAGCGTTTGGCTGGGTGGTATTTGGTGGGATGAAGAATTGAGCATTGTGCTGAGAGGAATAAAAAGAGTCAACTCCATTTAGTGCTGAAACAAGTGAATGTATTATTTAAATTGTGTGTAAACTGGGTAAATTACTGCAGTTACAATATACATGATATACTTCAACTTTTGTCTGCCTTAAGGCAAACAATGAGTTCCCATGAGCATCACCTAGCTCTCGTGACAATTGGAAAAAGAAAAGTAGAAAAGAGTCCCTTCAGTGTCCGAGGATTAGCCTCCAGCGCTCCTGCAGCCTCTGCAGCCCATTCAAACCATCGGCAATCTAAACTCCAGATCCAAACCTCCAATGCGATGAGGAAGCCTTCAGCACCTGAGACCCTTCAGGAGTCCTTGCCCGAAGCAACCTCTCGAATCCTGGTTCTGAAACCTGGTTCCCATGACCCAGTCTCCAACAGCCCATAGCTTGTGTGGGTCCTTTGATTACAAGCTGTCATCTGCCTATGTAAGTCCAGAAGATGTCTGGGTCTTGGACATTACTGCAGGAATACTTCAGGACTTTCTAGGCTTTGAACTCTATGCCGTTTAGTTTAACCATATAACCATATAACCATATTACCACTTACAGCACAGAACAGGCTAGTTCGGCCCTACTAGTCCATGCCATAACAAATCCCCACCCTCCTAGTCCCACTGACCAGCACCCGGTCCATACCCCTCCAGTCCTCTCCTCTCCATGTAATGATCCAGTCTTTCCTTAAATGTAACCAATGATCCTGCCTCGACCACGTCTGCCAGAAGCTCAGTCCACATCCCTACCACCCTTTGCGTAAAGAAATTTCCCCTCATGTTCCCCTTATAATTTTCCCCCTTCAATCTTAAACCATGCCCTCTAGTTTGAATCTCCCCCACTCTTAATAGAAAAAGCCTATCCACATTTACTCTGTCTGTCCCTTTTAAAATCTTAAACACCTCTATCAAGTCCCCCCTCAATCTTCTACTCTCCAGAGAAATAAGCTCTAGTCTGCACAACCTTTCCCTGTAACTCAAACCTTGAAATCTTGTCAACATTCTCGTGAACCTTCTCTGCACTCTCTCTATTTTGTTTATATCTTTCCTATAATTTGGTGACCAAAACTGTACACAGTACTCCAAATTTAGCCTCACCAATGCCTTGTACAATTTCATCATAACCTCCCTACTCTTGAATTCAATACTCCGATTTATGAAGGCCAACATTTCAAATGCCTTCTTCACCACACCATCTACCTGAGTATCAGCCTTGAGGGTACTATTTACCATAACTCCTAAATGCCTTTGTTGCTCTGCACATCTCAATAGCCTACCATTTAATGCATATGACCTATTTAGATTTGCCTTTCCAAAATGTAACTCTTCACACTTATCTGTATTAAATTCCATCAGCCATTTCTCACCCCACACCTCCAGCCTTCCTAAATCACCTTTTAATCTACGGTAATCTTCCTCACTGTCCACAACACCACCAATCTTTGTATCATCTGCAAACTTGCTTATCCAATTCTTCACCCCTACTTCCAGATCATTAATATATATAACAAACAATAGTGGACCCAGGACCGATCCCTGAGGAACTCCACTAGTCACCGGCCTCCAATTGGACAAACAATTTTCTACCACTACTCTCTGACACCTCCCATCCAACTATTGCTGAATCCATTTCACTACCTCCTTATTTATACCTAATGCCTCCATCGTTTTTCCTAACCTCCTGTGGGGAACTTTGTCAAAAGCTTTACTAAAGTCTAAATAGACAACATCCACAGCTTTCCCTTCATCAACCTTTTTTGTAACCCCCTCGAAAAACTCAATCAGGCTTGTCAAACATGATTTACTCCTGACAAAACCATGCTGATTACTTCCTATCAATCCCTGTACTTCCAAATATTTGTAAATACCATCCCTCAGAACACTTTCCATCAACTTGCCCACCATGGACATCAGACTCACGGGCCTATAATTCCCAGGTTTACATTTGGACCCTTTCTTAAACAGTGGAACCACATGCGCCACCCTCCAATCATCCCATCTTAAAGATCGTGGGATTCTCTGACTCACTCATTGTGGGAACACTGTCATCTGGAATGCAGAGGGTAAAAAAGATTTCTCACCACCACCTTCCTTGACAATTAGAGATGTGTAATAAACACTGGCCTTGCCATTAACACCTACATCCTGCCTATTTACTAAAAAACTCAAAGTGATCTTGTCATGGAGAATTTATTAACCTGGGAACATTTTAATTACCTCAAAAAGCTTTTTCCATACAGTTCACTGTGCCTTGTGTGCCAGTGCCATTTCTTCATTCACTCTTAACCTAGCTGTACTTTCATTACTCTTGACTGACACATCAATGCAGAGCTATTGCATTGCTTTGAATCCTTAATATCTGCTGAAGAAAATGAAGCAACTTCACTATGTGACGTCCAACAGACAGCTAAAGTGTCTTCAGACTGCAATGCATTAATGTGTTGGAAAAGCCTGCAAGAAAACATGAAATTACTGAGATCTAAATTAAGGAGTTTGAACTGTAATTGTGCAAATGCATTTTAATTTTTTAGATGAGTTTCCCATTATACTGGTGATCCATATTACTTATGATGCTTATCAATGTTAACATCAAGTTTTCTTTGTGCATTGTGTCCTGAATGCACTGCGTACCTCAGCTCTTAAGCTATTCAGTAAAGCTCCTTTTTTTATGCTCCTCCTATCCAAAAACATGCGCAAATCTTAATTCCTGCTCAGAGACGTAAAAGGTTTGACCTCAACTGATGGTGACCTGGGCTCTTGGATGGCAATGAACTGTCGGGTTTCCTAGCTGTTCAGCTGTCTGGTTTGCTCCAGTGTCTTGACTACCTACCACAGCTAAGTGACAGAAGGGTCATAAATATTTAATCTCTTCTGGTGGCATCAGGTGTTGGATTCGCCTGTAAAATACAGTGATAAGCAACAGTGTGACCTGAAGAAACACTGGAAAATTTAGGAAATCTCTATTCTATCCACGTGGAGTAAGAAATGCTCTTCCTGGCTCTAAAGCTAACTTTGGGTCTTCTATCTTCCCTCCTTCTGGCTGTGCACAGTAGAGAACCTTCAGTATGTAAGAAAAATTGAGGGATATGAGTGTGAGGTCAGGAATACTTGGATCGTTGTGGAATAGGTTTACATGAGTTGGCACAACATCATGGACTGAAGGGTGTGTACTGTGCTGTAATGTTCTATGTGAATACTTTTCTTAATCCATGGGACCCCATCAGCAGCACTTATGTCTGCTTTCCAAAAGCAATACATGCCATTTTCATGCCAGAAGCCCATGTGAATGAGCACCTCCTTTCATTGGGCTGCACCCAAGTGGAAATTCATCCCATCTAAATTATCCAATATACCAGTCTTGTACACGATATCAGGTCCCTGAAGCAGAAACACAAGAACTGCAGATGCTGGATTTATAAACAATAAGAACTATTTTCCAGTGAACATTCAATTTATTCCTCCCCTCCCCCCAACACAAAAAAAAGAATCTTCACTGAGCTGTTTTACATTCCAGGTTTAGGTAGTTAAAATTGTATATCAACATCATTGATTTAAAAATAGACAATTTGCAAAAATGCTTGGAGAAGGAAAAAGACTAGATTAAGAGCAAGAATGCCTCAGTGATATCTGCATTATTGAAATTTGACCAGCTTTCATTGCCATCATTAGCCTCAGCTTGGAATCTTCATCTTACCAAAAACCAACCATGTCCTAGATTACTCGTGCTCCTGGCCCCAACCCAAACCCTGGCTCCAACTGTTCGTCAACTACTTTATTACTGCAGCACAAGCCAACAATTACATCTCATAGTAAACAAGGTAAACTAGATATTATAAGAGAGGGCAGAGAGAAATGTGTTATATTTCCCAAGTCCAGCTGGTGTCTAGAATATGTGGGTTCACGAATTATATTGAGAATTTGCTGTACTGCTCATCCCTAGATGTCTCTGAACTAAAGATCAATCAAATGAGAGGAAAATATATGCTGGTCTGGTTGAAAATTGCAGAATTCTCTTCCTGGTGTACATCAGTGAATCAGACAGGGTTATTGTAAAACTGTTGTTTATTTTTGATTACAAATAATGAGACTTGCCTTTTGTAGCAAATTTTTATGTTTAGTTTAACAACAGGACTCATCTGTGCGTGTCTGTGCTCACTCTCCCAATGAAAATTGGACCAATTGTATTGATTGAGGTGTGGGTGAACTGAAGATCAGTGCAAAGAGGTTGAAGACTAAAATTAGATCAAAAGGCTGAAGATATGATCAAAGAAGCTCTAAGATCTGATAACTGGACCAAATTCCTGTGGATAAAGGTTTGATTATGGAGGCTAAATATCAAGTTGTATGTGAATTGTAGATCTACTTTTGGAGTTAATGGTTAGAAGACAGGAGAGGCTGGTTATTTAGGATCTTTAGATCACAAGGAAGGTGACAGATGATCATAAACCCATGTAGTCAGATAGCATGGAAGGAGGAATTACAACACCTTAACTTGGAGCAAGATGGGAGAGTAGGTGAAAGTACTCTGAGTCACCATAGAAAGTATACCTTTCTTGATGTCAAATATAAGAGGGCTACCAAGTCTTGAGTTAAGCCAACCCCAGTTATTTTCAGTAATATTAATTTTAAACTCAGCTGAATCTGAAATTTGTCTGAATTAAACACAACTAAGATTGGCCCAGTGCAAAAGAATTTTGTTTACTTCTTCTGGAGAGATGTGAGTATTTTTAAAACTTTATTTATTTGTTCAAAAAACAAATTATATATAACATATGCAGCAATTAAACATAAACATGAACTTTTTTTATATATAATAGGAAAAAAAATAAAAGAAAAGGACCCTCCCCCCTTTCAGTCAACTCTCCTAAGGAGAGCCATAAAGAAACAAAAAACAAAGAATATTAAAGAAAAAATTAAATATACATATTAAAATCTAATCAATATAACAATCATTTATTAATAAAAAAATTATAATTATCACGTGAAACATACATAATTTTTTCAATTATTAAACAATATTTCATCTCATTATGCCATCTATTAATATCAATCATATTTGTATCTTTCCACACACTAGCAATACATTTTATTTTGCTACGGATAAAGCTAAATATACAAAAGCAAGCTGAAACTTATCTAATCCCAAACCTTTCAGAGGTTGCAAACTACCCAATAAAAATACTGTTGGATCTAAAACTATTTTAATCTATACAGGTATTCTAAAAAAGATTGAATTTTCTTCCTAAAAGATTGTATATCTATACATAACAGCATGAAAAAAAGTTCCAACTGTATCACCACAACTAAAACACAAATCTGATTAATTAAAACCATATTTTCTTAATTTATCAGATGTCAAATATAATTGACGTAAAAACTGTAATTAATCATTGCATAATGTTCATTTATCAATCTAGTTACACTATCATAACAGATATCTAACCAATCATCTTCAGAAAAAATAAAACCAATATCCGCTTCCCATTTAATTTTAGATCTATCCCAACCCTTTTTATTCATACCATCCTGTAATCTTTGATACATAGATGACATATACCCCTTCTCTGGTACCTTCATAAGAAAATTCTCAAATTTAGTCATTTTAGATACAATCATATCTCTGCCAAACATACATTTTACCAAAGATTGAATTTCATAATAAATAGAGTTCTTATTAATACCAAAACCTTCCCTCATCTGATTAAATGATAAAAACTTACCCTCTTTAAAACAATCTCACAAATTTTTCACACCTTTAAATCTCCAATGCAGTAAACTTTGATTATGTATTGAAAAAGAAATAAGTTGATTATTGTACAACGGAGTCAAAACCGATAATTTACCCCTAGAGACTGTCATTTTATTTTTCTTCATCTATAACTTCATTAAATGTTTTAGTATAGACGCATTATTTTGTTGTAACAAATTTATATTCCATCTAAACAAAAACTGATGTATTTCAAATTCAGAAATACTTGCCATTTCAATTTTAGCCCAACTAGGAGGCCGTACCAAATCCATCAATGAACTAATAAATTTAAGTTGGGCTGCTTCATAATAATTTTGAAAATATGGTATACGTAGTCACCCTAACTCATATTTCCAAGTTAATTTATTCAAAGCTACTCTCAAAAATTTACCCCTCCATAAAAACCCCCTAACCATTTTATTCAAATCTCGAAAAAAATTTTATCAAGTAAATACGGAATAGATTGAAACAAATATTTTATATGCGGAAAGATATTCATCTTAATTGTATTTATCCTACCCATTAAATTAATAGGTAAATCTTTCCATTTAATCAAATCAGTTTTAATTTTTTTCATTAATGGAGCATCATTTAATTTATATAAAGATTGATAATTAACATTCAAAATTATACCCAGGTATTTAATTCGATCAGTCCACTTCAAATTAGTAATATTCTTATAAACTGAATAATCTCCTTCACTTACCGGTAATATTTCACTTTTTTCCCAATTAGCTTTATATCCAGAAAAACATCCATATTGTATTAAACATTCCTTCAAGTGCAAAAGTGACTGAGCTGGATTTATTAAATACACCAATACATCATCAGCAAATAAATTAATTTTATAATCTTCATCTAAAACTTTCATACCTTGTATCTGTGTAGTTTGTCTTATCAACTGTGCTAAAGGTTCAATCACTAATGCAAACAAAGCTGGTGATAAAGGACAACCTTGACGAGTTGATCGAGTTAAGTTAAAGGATTCCGAAATCAAACCATTCGTCAATACTCTAGCTACCAGTTTACTATATAGAGCCCTAATCCAACCAATAAAAAAAGGACCAAACTTGAATTTCTCCAAAATTTTAAACAAAAAATTCCATTCAACTCTTCAAATGCTTTTTTTGCATCTAAGGTATCACCAACGGGTGATCTAAAGATTGTCAAAATCTATTAATCAAAATAATCATGTGCCAAATGTTATCTGAAGCATATCTATTCTTTATAAAACCTGTTTGATCAATATGAATCAACTTGGGTAAAAATTTAGCCAATCTATTCGCTAATATTTTAACTATTATTTTATAATCTACATTTAACAACGAAATTGGTCTATATGAAGATACTTTCAAAGGATCTCTATCTTTTTTAGGAATTACTGTAATTAAAGCACTAGAACAAGACTCAGGTAATTCATAATGTTCTCCAACTTGACGTAATATATCCCCAAACATTGTAGATAAATCATCATAAAAAAATTTTATAAAATTCAACCAAAAATCCATCATCACCAGACGATTTACCATTTGGCATTTCCAGCATAGCCATTTTAATTTCTGAATCAGTAAATGGTTCTTCTAACTCCTGTATATCTGCATCCTCTAATATCGGTAAATTCAACTGTGATCAAAAAAAAATCAATCGATCCAGTTTCTTGTTTTCCTTCAGATGTATATAACTTTTTATAAAATGAATAAAATTCATCATTAATCTCACGAGGTTTATAAGTAATAAGATAATTCCATCTAACAGCATTAATAGTCCTCGAAATCTGTTCTTTCTTTAATTGCCATGCCAATACCTTGTGTGCTTTCTCTCCCCATTGGTAATACCATTGTTTAGTCCTATTAATCACACATTCAAATTGATAAGATGGCAAAGTATAATATTCCAATTTTAACCTAGAAAATTCTATTTTCTGATCTTCTGTGGTATCTTTCTGAAATTCCTTTTCTAATTCATCAATCTGTTTCTCTAATTCAAGACTCTGATTTAATTGATTCTGTTTTATTTTAGAAGTATAACTAATTATTTGTCCTCTCAAATAGGCTTTCATAGCATCCCATAATACAAGCTTATTTTGAACAGAATTCACATTTTGTTTAAAAAAAATTAATTTGTTTTTTCAAAAAAGTCAATAAATTCCATATTTTTTAACAACATTGTATTAAACCTCCAACGATCAGCCATTAGAATTTTCTCAGAAGTTGCATATGTAAAATAAAACAAAGAGTGATCTGAAATCACCCTACTTTTATATTCCACTTATTGTATTTTCCCTTGCAAATGTGCCAATACTAAAAAGAATTCAATCCTTGAAAACGATTCATGTCTAAATCAATAAAAGGAGAAATCTTTCTCTGTCGGATTAAGACATCTTCAAATATCCACTAAATTGCGATCTTTCATCAATGCTTGAACCTGAACTGCCATCTTGGATTTCTTAACTTTCTTCAGAGATTTATCTAATAAAGGTTCCAAAACACAATTAAAATCACCACCAACTAAAATATTATCATTAGCCTGACCTAAACATAAAAATGCATCTGAAATAAATATTTCATCATCTGCATTTGGGGCATAAATATTAGGTAAAGTCCAAAATTCACTAAAAATCTTACAATTCAATTTAAGAATACATCCTGCCTTTTCCTCCATTGATTGTAATTCAAAAGATAAATTTTTATGTATCAAAATTGCTACACCTTTAGCTCTAGAATTAAATGAAGAATATACATGTCCAACCTAGTTCCTCTTTAATTTCATGCTTTCCTTCACATTCAAATGTGTTTCTTGTAAAAAAAGCAATATCAATTTTCATTTTCTTAATGTACGCCAAGACTCGCTTACGCTTAATCGGACTGTTTAATCCTCGAACATTAAAAGTAGCAAACATCAACTTTGACATACCTACTATTATTACTAAGTACCAATAATATCTTTATATAAAAACTCAAATCAACGTATATAGGCCCTCCAATAGAAAAAAAATCACAAATTAAAAACTAAATAAAATGAAAATAAAAAAATAATTTAAAAAAAGAGAACCACCCCAAAAAAACTACCAAAAGGTAGCAATCCCCTAAACAAAAATTGGGTGTGGGTCACCCACCAGTGGCTGATGACTAGTAAAGAATTTAGTGCAAATCTCTCCCTCCCCAGCCAAACAATCAATAACATCAAAATATCATAATAACAAAAAAAAAAGATTAAGAAAATTCTTCTTTTCATCCAAAAGATTCCAATCTCGGAGATCCCATTTCAGAAGGAGGTAGACTCTTTCCATTCCCGTTTTTACCATTTCTGCCATTTCTTCCATTTTCAGAACAACCAGATTTTTATTTAGGAGATAATGGTGGACTACATCTTTGTCCTCTTACATCTGGCAATGAATCAGCAAAAATCATTGCTTCATGATCATTTTCAAAAAAACAAAATTGATAGTCTCCATAAAACACCTTCAACACTGCAGGGTAGCAAAAAGTAGACTTATAACCTTTATGCCACAAAACTTCTTTAACTGGATTGAATCGACGTCGACGTTGGAAGACCTCTTGACTCAAATCAGGATTTTAAAAAACTCTGCTATTCTGAATCAATAACGGAGTTTGTCGTTGTCTTGCATTTTGCACTGCTAGTCGAAGTATTGCTTCTCTGTCCAAATAACTCAAACATTGAATTATTACCAGTCTCGGTGGTTGACCAGCTGAGGGTGTTCTTCTTAAAGCTCTATGGGCTCTTTCCAGTACCAATCCCCAGAAAAAAAAATTCTTACCCTAATATTTGCAGGATACAGTCTTGAAAGAAACGAAGAGGTTCTTGTCCTTCTATACCTTCTGGCAAACCAACAATTTTCACATTATTCCTTCTGCTTTGATTCTCCAAGTAGTCTATTTTTCTTTTTCTTTTTCTTTCTAGCTCCTTCTCATGTTCTCCTAGTTCTTTGACTGATTTTTCAACCTTCAACACTTCTAACAAGTGTTAGAAGTCACTTGTTGTTTACAGTCCAAAAAAGCAGTCTGAATTTTTAAAAATTCTTCATAAGATGCATCCACACATGCTTTAACCGTATTTAATTCTGAACTTATACCAGAATTCATTTGAACCATCTCATTCATTAGAGATGTCAACATAGGTGGAATAACTGCATTTAATTGCATTCATTGTGAATCCATAAATCTCAGCACTGCTCTCTCTGACATAGTGGCAGAACAAGGTAACTGCAGCTCCTGCTGCAACTCAACAGAAGGCATTTTAAAAGTTTTACTGCGGGTCTGGACTCCCAGTGACGGCACCCCAATTTCCTCAGGGAGTCGCCGCTGGTCTCCCCCCGCATCTCGTTGTTTTTTCATCAAATCACGAAGATAAGCAATTTCTTCAGATTGAAGTGCTACCTGATGCATTTCCAACAATGGAGTCGTCTTCCTGCGTGCTCCCTCCGGTGAAATCGAAAGGCTTTCCAAATCGAGGTCCACTTCTTGGGAACACTCACCTTCTTCCAGAGAACGGGTAATTCCAGCGCCATCCTTCACTTGGTGAGTAATAGACATTTTTTTTTCCATCTCCCACAGGCAGTCTTTGAGGTTTAGACAATGAGGAGATTGAGCCTGGGGCTGTATCAAGTTGTCTAGGCCCCAAATCTTCAGCACTTCGAAAATGTAACTTCTTCTGCACGAGGTTTAATCTTTTTACCATTAGTGGCCATAATAATTCCTTAATACTTTAAACTAAAATTTAAAATATTTAAACTTGAAAACAAAGTTAAAAAAACAGGTACTTAAAAGTCTGGCCAGAGAGGACGAGATTACACGTCTAGACTCTACGCCATTTTGTCACGCCCCCCATGTGAATTGAATAAAATAAGAAATGCTTGAAAAACAAAAGGAAAGGAAAATGTTCCTTGAGAAACACTGAAAGAGATACAAGATACAAGGGGTAAAAGAAGTGGAAAGAATTATAGGTCTGAGCTCATCTCCATTAGATGTTGCTTGATTTAATTGGCATCGAGAAACCTTGTATTGGTGTGGCACTTATTTAGCACTATTGCCTATTTTAATTTTACACAGGTGTACATTGTTATATAGTGGGATACTGAAAACAATATCGGAATCAGAAACAGAATTTATTGTCATGAACAAATCATGAAATTTGGTGTTTTTGTGACAGCGTCATAGCGTAAATATTCATATTATAACCATCTAACAGCAGTATTAAATAAATAAAAATAAAATGGTTATGAACAAAAAGTAAGGCAGTGTCTTTGGTTCATTGATTATTCAAGAATCTGATGGCAATGGGGAAGAAGCTGTCCTTTTGCAGTTGAGTCATCATCTTTAGGCTCCTGTACTTTTTCCCTATGGTAGAAGAGTGAAGAGGGTATGGCCCGGGGGACATGGTGTGATGGCATAGGAGTTGTTGGAACATCTCTCCCAGCAGATTTGCATACAAGTGACCTTAAACTACATCAAAGTTATTAAATTGTGATTTAACAAACAACTAAATATAACTATGAAGAAAACTAGAGCTCAAACGACGAAGAAACTGACTTTAAGACCATCAGTAAGTTTAGAAGTTCATCCTACCTTAGAAACGGAGCCTGCAACCTGAAGTATTCATCCCCTCCATTCCCCCCTCCACCCCATGGGCAGCGTCGACTGCTGGCAGCGCTCTAGGTGGCGCCAGCGCCTGGACTGTAGAGCCCTGGGAAAGATGGCATCCGGAGCTCCCCTCCTGAAGCTGAAGATACAGTGTGCATATGCGCCGTAGTGCGCATGCTCACCATACTGAGCATTTTTAACCCTTGGGGGGCTACTTCTCGTCGGTCCAGTGAGTCTGGATCGACTGAGAGTGGGCTTCATACCCGAGGGGAGGGGGAGAGAGGAGCTGAGAAGATTGAAAAGAAGCTTAAAGGGGCAGCAGAAGGGGGAGTGGACCAGCCACATGGAAACAGCACTGGGGAAGAGCTGATCAGCGATCCAGAAGAAAAGGTGCCTGAAAAATTTAAACCTGGTCAGGGTAGGCCTTTTACTAAATCTAAAGAATATTTTGATGGACATTTCCAAAATATTGACAACAAATGTCAATGGGTTTTACTTCTGTCACTAATCAACAGGCTAGAGTTAGGGATGATATTTCTACTGTTAAAGACTGAAATGGTGAAACATGCAAAAGTGGTGGATAAAGTACAAGAAAAAGTAAATAAGATAGATGATAAATTGGAGGTCTGTGTTAAAACTATTGGTCAATATCAAGAAAAAATTGATACGTACGATGATTCTTTTATGGGATAGAGAGTCCAGAAAGAAGATTTATTTAAAAAAATTGAGACCCTGGAGAATCAGAGTCGTAGGAATAATGTGAAGATTGTTGGACTACCAGAAGATTATGAAGGATCAGATCCAGTGAATTTTTTTTTGTAAATGGATACCAGAAGTGTTGGGCGCTGATGTGGTGGTGTGAGCAGTGGAAGAATCACAGCCACCACATTGAGGGTCATTAACGACTGTTTTTATTCCAATTCAGCCCGCCCCTATAAGGGCAGCATGAGCTCAGTCACCTGGTGCATTGTGACATCATAATCATTGCCCAGGGTGGGCACTGGAAGGGATGCTGGAGTCAGAGAGAAAACTCTGAGGATGCCATTTACCCATGGTTGCCCCACCATGTGTCAACACAAGCGGTGCCAATTCACGAGGATGTGCGCTGCCATACAACCCCCTCCTTCAGAACCGGCTACGCGTCCTGTTACTTTGGTGGCCAGCCCTGCACTTGGGCCCAGCTGTCTGCACCATCTGTGATGTCCAGATGGGCCACCTTCAGGTGGTCCACCGTAAAAAGTTCATCTCTGCCCCCCCCCCAACGTCCAGGGTGAAGGTTCCACTGGATCGGTGCAAGACTTTGTATGGCCCCTCGTACGTTCACTGTAGCGGTGCACATTGTGGTCCCCTCCTGACAAAAATGAACTAGGCTTAGATGAGCTCTTTGGGGAGATTAAATGGCCGGGTTCCATGGTGTGCTGGTGGTGGGGGAGCTAGGGAGGCCAGTTGCCTGTGTAGTTCTGCCAGCAGGTTTTTGTCGGTGGCATGGTGTCAGGGTCTGGGCCAAAAAACTCACCCAGCAGGGAAAGTGGTACGCTATAGTCCATTTCCGCTGTTGAAGCCTGCAGGTCTTCCTTGGGTGCTGTCCTAATCCTGAGGAAGACCCAGAGTAATCTGGTCCAGAGGGCCTGGCCACGTGATGCCTTCAGATACCTGTGGAACCTCTCCACCAAACTGTTGGACTACGGGTAGTATGCTGTGATGTGGTGGAGCTTGACCCCCAGGAGCTTCGCCATCTTAGTCCACAGGGCAAATGTAAACGTAAACTGCACCCCTCTGTCACTAGTGATGTGTGTCGGGACTCCGAAATGGGTGATCCATTGGCTGACCAGAGTCCTGGTGCACGTCTCCGAAGAGGCCTCCTTATTCGGGACAGAGTCCGGCCACCTTATGGCCTGATCCACCACTGTGAGGAGGTAATGAGCCTCCTTGGACACCGGCAGGGGCCCGACGACAACAACATGGATGTGTTGGAATCTGTGAATCACCGGGTCGAATTTCCAGATGGACAGGAGAGCGCATCCGCCACTTCATTGTCCTTTCCGGCCCTGTGTTGGATGTCGTTCATAAACTCAGACATGTATGAGAGGTGGTGCTACTGTCTGGTGGACCACGGATCCTTGGCCATCGTCAGTGCTTGAGTGAGGCTCTTGTCCTCGAGGAAGTAGCAGAAATGGCGGATGGCTAAATACAGCGCCTGTTGAAGGCGCTGTATTTGAGCTCTGGCAGGTGCAGCTGCTTGCTGAAAAAGGCCAGTGGGCGCCATTGTCCATCGTAGTACTGTTCAAGAACCCCACCCCCCCCACTGCCGTAGCTGAGGCATCCACGGAGAGCACCGTGTGTGCCTCCGGCCATGAGTGCACCAACAGCATGGTGCTGGCTAGAGCTTCCTTTGTTGTGTTGAAAACCTTGTCTACCTCCTCTGACCACGATAAAGTCTTTTTTTTTTGTGTCCATGGGCATGAACAATGGGCTCATGGTGCGCACGGCTCCGGGGATGAAACGATGGTAAAAATTCACCATTCCCACGAACTCTTAGAGACCTTTCAGGGTGGAAGGTTTGGGGAATCGTTGAACAGCCACTACCTTCTCTGGCATCAGCGTGGCACCAGCAACCGAAATGGTGTGCACCAGGAACTGTAGGGACTCCTTGCCAAATTGGCATTTGGCCGCGTTGACCGTGAGGCCGAAGTCTGCCAGCCGGGCAAAGAATGTGCGGAGGTGAGCTTTGCGTTCATCATGGTTGCGACTGGCAATGAGAATATCATCCAGGTAAATGAAAACAAAGTCCAGGTCTTTTCCAACTGTGTCCATGAGGCACTGGAACATTTGGGCCTTGTTCTTTAGACCGAATGGCATACGCAGGAACTTGAAGAGGCCAAAAGGGGTGATAATGGCCATCTTACCCACATCGTCTGGAAGCACTGGGATCTGATGGTATCCCCATATGAGGTCCACTTTGGAGAAGACCCGAGTGCCGTGGAGGTTGGTGGAGAAGTCCTGTATGTGGGGCACCGGGTACCAGTCGGGGGTGGTTGCACCATTCAACTGATGGTAGTCCCTGCACAGTCTCCAGCCCCTGGACAATTTCAGCACCATATGGAGCAGTGATGCCCAGGCGCTGTCCGAGCGCCGGACAATTCCCAGTTCCTGGAGCATGGAGAACTCTTCCTTTGCCTGCTGGAGCTCCTTGAGTGGCAGGCGTCTGAGTCTAGTGTGCCGTGGGGGGCCCTGTGTGTCGATGTGGTGGAAGACCCCATGCTGGGGCAGGGAGGCGTTGAACTTGGCTATAAGATGGTGGGGAATTCATGGAGGATCTAGTCGAACTCATCCTTGGTGGCAGCTCTGGTGGTGATTTCGGGCCTGCAGGCTTCTACTGAGTCCAATTGGGTGGAGAGGAATGGTCAGGCATTGACCAGTCTTTTGCCCTTCATGTCGACCAGTAGGCCATGAGCTCTGTGGTAGTTAGCCCCTAACAGCGCGGTGCCCACGGAGGCTAGGACAAACTTCCAGTGGAACTTCTCCTTCCCAATCTAGATCTGTGCCCTGCGGGTGCCGTAGGTCCTGATGGTTGCTGCCCACAAGGTTGGACTTCGAGATCGGGAGCGAGTCTCTAATGCTGTGGGGGGAAGGACACTGAGCTCAGCCCATGTCCACCAGGAATCGGCGGCCGGTGGATCTGTCCGTCACATGAAGGAGGCTATTTGTTTGGCCAGCCATCGCAGCCATCAACGGTGGCTAGCCTGGTCATTTCCTGAAACCTGCAGGGCTGGCGGCACTTACGGGCTTGCATTCCCCAGTGCTGGTGGTAGAAACACCAGGTCAACTGGCCCTCCTCTGACTTGGTCTTGAGAGCAGCTTGCGGTCGGCTGGCTCCTGGTCATGCCACCTGGTTGAGGGCTGCCCTGTTCTCCCTCTTAGTGCACCAGAGGGCATCCACACGGGCTGCTGCTCTCCTCAGGTTCAAGAAGTCTTCAACTGTGAGGAACAGCTGATGTCCTCCGGCATCTGTTCCAGGAATCTCTGGTGGAAGAGAAAACAAGGCTTGTGGTCTTCCGCCAGGGCCAGCATTTCGTCCATCAGCAGCGACGGACTTTTGATAGTTAATTGTAAGATTTCTTCAGAATCTTGGACTTTGGTGAATATTTATGCACTGAATGTCGATGCTGAAATTTTTTCAGGATGTTTTGTTTAATATGTCAGAGTCTAAAGATCAAATGATAATAGAGGGTGATTTTAAATGTTTGGATCCAGAGATGGATAAGTCAGGTAAAGCTGTACATAAGAAAAAAATGGCTAAGAAGTTACTGTTTTTGATGAAGGAATTGAATTTACTTGATGTGTGGAGGAAGTTGAATGTAAAAGAGTAAGACTATTCAAATTATTCAGCACAATACGATATTTATTCTCGAATTGACTTTTTTAACGTTGACTCAGTTATTACAATGTAGTGGAGACTGAATACAAAGCTAAGCTTTTATCTGACCATTCATTAGTGTTGTTGACGTATGTTGGGACTGAAGTGGTGCAACCCTCTTATTGTTGGAGATTTAATCTATCATTGTTAAAAGATTAGGTATTTTGAATGTTCATAATAGAACAAATTCAACAGTTTTTGTATATAAATAGAGATTCGGTGATTAGTAAGTTTATATTGTGGGATGCATTTAAAGTGTTTTTGAGAGGACAGATTATTAGTTATACAGTTAGATTTGAAAAAAAAAAACCAAACCTGAGCTGAATCAGAAAGGTTGGAACAGGAAATTGGAGTTTTAGAAAATGAGTTACAAACGGAGAAAAATAATAGGGAGAATAGATGTAAATTGGATGCTTTGAAATTGGAACGTTACAAATTTACAGGGTTGAAGGTTATTAAAATCATTTAATCAGAGATATGAGTTAGAAGATAAAACACATATGGTATTGGTATGGTAGTTGAAATCTGAACAAATGTCAAGAAGGATAAAAAGCAGTGAGGAAGAATTTAGGGACATCTTATAGCTCACAAGATATCAATGACCAGTTCAAGGAATTTTACAGGAAACTGTATACCTCTGAAATAAGACAAGGTGAGATCAACATAGAGGAGCTCTTAAGAGGTCTGCAGTTGCCAAAGTTAAATGACTGGACTAGGGATCAGTTGGAGAGACCAAGTGGTTTGGAAGAAATTAGATCTGCTTTGAATTCTATGCCAAATGTTAAATCTCCAGGGGAGGATATACAGTCCAATTTTACAAAAAGTTTCAAAGTTTAGTTTTTCCAGTATTTGAGGAAGTTCTTCAACAGGTATCAGATACACAATCAGTTCTGGAAGCATTCTCTCAAGCAATTATTACGATGATTCTTAAAAGAGATAAAGATCTGTTGATGCCGGGCTCTTTTAGGCCAATTTCATTATTGAATGTTGATTATAAGATTTTGACTAAGGTCTTGGCAAACGGATTAGCGCAGTATTTACCAAATTTGATTCATATCAATCAAACTGGTTTTATTAAAGTGGATAATGTGGTTAAATTGATTAGTTTGATAAATGTTTCTAGGGAAGAATCCCACTTACCTTTGGTCTTATCGTTGGATGCTGAAAAAGCTTTTGATAGGGTAAAGTAGTGGAAAAATTTTGGTTTGGAACAACGTTTATTAGTTGGATTAAGGCAATATATAAGAATGGTGACTAATGGAGTTATATTGGATTCCTTCAATTTAGAGTGATCTACTAGACAAGGGTGTCCTCTATCACAAGCCTTGTTTGCATTGGTGATTGAACCTTTAGCACAATTAATTAGAGAGGAAGATAAAATAAAGGAGAACACATCAGGTTTAATGGAGTATAAGATTTGTTTACTTCCAGATGATGTATTGGTATATTTGTCTGACCCAAAGTATCCTTGAAGATATTAGAGGAAAGATTGTTACAGTATGGGGAGTTATCTGGTTACAAAGTGAATTGGAATAAGAGTGAACAGATTTTTCTGAATGTAAAGTCAAAGAAGAATTTAAGTGCTCAAATTGTATTAAATATTTATGTATTAAAGTGAATAAAAATATAAATCAATTAGTGGATTTGAATTATTTACCATTATTGTCCATAATAAAAGAGGATTTGAATAAATGGAAGGATTTGCTGTTAACATTGGTAGGAAGAGTGAATGTATAAAAATGAATATATTTCCTAGACTCCAATATTTTTTTCAGAATATACATTTTAAGGTACCAAAGGGATTTTTTAAGGATTTAAATGTGTTGGTGAGGAAATTTTTGTGGAAGGGGAAGTTGGTGTAGGTTTCTATGCATAAATTAGCTTGGAAATATGAATTAGGTGGTATGCAACTTCCAAATTTTGTAAATTATTATAATGCAGCCCAATTGAAAATTATTAATAGAATATTTGACAGATAGTTCTGTAACTTGGTTAGATGTTGAATTGAAGAGAATTGGAGAGAATAGAAGTGATCATTTTATTTATAAATGGAATAGTAAAACTATTAGTAATCATAAATATCCAGTTTTATTTCATTTGATAAGTATGTTGGAGGAGGTAAGTAAAATTATTGGATTTTCAGGTGGATTGTTGAGCCATACTCCTTTGTTTCAGAATGACAATTGAAGAGCGACAATAACCTCCTTAAAATTTGGAACCAGAAAGAAATTACAACGATAAATAACTATTTTGAGGTGAGTCATGTTTTTTTTTACATTTGACAGGATGAAAGAAAAATATCAGGTCCCTAATAATAGTATTTTATTGTTATTATCAACTTAAATCAATATTGCCTGATCATCTAGGGAGATATTTGGATTTATCTAAAGAATTGACATTTGAAGTATTGATCTGAGATGGAGGAAATAAAGGGTTTATTTCGGAAATGTATAAATTGTTGCAACAAAAAATGCCAAAGATTGAATTGCACAAATCAAGATTTAAATCGGAGAAGGATTCAATTTGAAATGGATTGTTGGAGGAAGATTAATAGAGATGCTATGACAAAGTTAGTTAATGTTAGGTATAGATTGGTGACTTATAATTTTATACACCAACTCTATTTAACTCCAGAGCATCTGAAAAGATATAAACTGAGTGCATCTGGTGTGTTTTCGATGCAATAAGCAAAAAAGGTGCATTTTTAGATTCAGTTTGGTTTTAATTGGGTAAATTAGTGAAATGGCTTTGATTAATAAATTAGATACATTTCAAATGGTGTTCTTGCAATTGGCTTCACCAATAGCAAGGAAATGTATAGTTGTTTCATGGACAGATCAAATGGAGCTTAATTTATAAAGAAGCCATTCAGAAATAAAGTCCTTTATACCAATGGAGAAGATAACTTATAATTTATAGGATAAATATTATGTATTTAAAAAGATTTGGAGCCCATATTTGAATTATTTCAATCTGAAAATTTGAGGCTGGTCACGAATGCTGCTGGATTTGATTTATTCGCCTTATCTCTTTCTTTCTTAGTCTCTTTTGCTATTCAGGGGAGTAGGTGGGTTAGAAGTTGGTTAAAGGGAGGGCTAAGGTTTGGGGGGGTGGGGTAATTAAGGGTTTTCTTTAGAATTTCCTGTAGTTTTTTTCTATGTAACCACGAAGATTTATGATAATTTGTTAATATTTCAAAAATTTAATTGTGGTTATTACTTGGTTTTCTAATAAATAAAATATTTTATAAAGAGGGTAGAGGGTATGGCCTGGGTAGTGGGGTATTTGAGGATAGAGGCTGCTTTTTTAAAGTGCTGCCTCATGTAAATATCCTCAATGGAGTGAAACCCAGTGTCTGTGATGTCACAGACTGAGTTAATAACTCTCTGCAGTTTATTCTTGTCCTAACAGTTGGTGCCTCCATACCAGGCAGAGATTCAACCAGCCAGAATCCTCTCTACAGTACACCTGTAGAAATTTTCAAGACTTTTCGGTGACATACTGAATCTCCTGACACCTCACAAAGTTTAACCGCTGGCGAGCCTTCTTTTTGATTGCATTACGTGGAGGCTGCAGGACAGTTCCTTGAAGATGTTGACATCCAGGAATTTGAAGTTCTTGACCCTCTCCATTACTGAGCCCTCATTGAGGACTGGGTCATGTTCCCTTGACTTCCTTCTGAAGTCCACAATCATCTCCTTGGTTTTGCTCGCATTGAACGCAACATTGCTGTTGATACACCATTCAATGAGCTAATCCATCAACCTCCTGTATGCTTTCTCATTGTGGTTTGTGGTTCTGTCGACAATTGTGGTATCCTTGGCAAACTTGGATGATAGCATTGGAATTGTGCCTGGCCACACATTCATGGGTGTATAATGAGTAGAGTAGTGCGCTAAACACGCATCCTTGGAGTATACTTGTGTTTATAGTCAGTCAGGAGAAGATGTTGTTCCCAATTTGTACTGACTGTGGTCTTCCAATGAGAAAGTCAAGGATCTTATTCTTAAGGAGGATAGGGAGCCATTCAAAGCAATACCTTATAGATCTATTTCTTTATTGAATGTAGATTATAAAATTGTTGCCAAGCTTCTGGCTAATAGATTAAATATTTACCAGATTTAATTCATGTAGATCAGGCAGGTTTTATTAAAAATCGATATTCAGCAGATATTATTGTAAAGTTGATTTCTTTAGTTAATATTTCTCGGGGTCAATCTGACCAACCAATGGTAATTTCTCTTTATGCAGAGAAGGCCTTTGATAGAGTGGAATAGACTTTTTTGTTTAAAGTTTAGGAGATATTTAATTTTGGGACTTTTTTATTTGTTGGATTAAGGCTTTATTTAAAATTCCTACTGCTAGAGTTGTGATGAATGGAGAGGTATCTTCACCTTTTATGTTATCTAGATTGACTAGGCAAGGCTGTCCTTAGTCACCAATTCTATTTGCATTTGTTATTTGGCTCAGATGATTAGACAAGGTAGTAATATTAAAGGTATTAAGGTGAAAGCTGATGAATATAAAATAAATTTGCTTGCAGATGATGTTTTGATATATTTAACACAACCTTTGAAATCTTTGGGGAGTCTGCATGATAGATTGGAGCAGAACGGTGAAGTATCGGGATATAAAATTAACTGGGAAAAAAGTTAAATTATGCCTTTAGCTGACATGGATTATATGCTTTGTAGGCATATTGTTAAAATTAAGTGGTCAGATCGGATTAAGTATTTAGGTATTTCGATAGATAGTAATTATAATCATTTATATGAATTGAATTAACTATCTGTATTGTCTAAAATTAAATATGATTTATATAGGTGGAAGGATTTACCTATAACATTAATAGGATGTGTTAATTGTATTAACATGAATATCTTTCCTCAAATTCAATATCTTTTTCAATCTATTCCTTGCAAGATTCCTCAAAAAGATTTTAAAGATCTGGATGCTTAGGTGAGGGGGTTTCTGTGGAAAGGTAAAATGGTAAGAGTGAAATTACAGAAATTAACTTGAAAGTATGCATTAGGAGATTTGCAACTTCCTAATTTTCAGAATTATTATGAATCAGCACAGTTGAGATTTATTAACAGGATATTTGAAGTGGATAAACCTTTGATATGGGCTAATATTGAATCCCCCAATGTAAAGCCACATATTATGCTCATACATGGCTGTCGGGAGGCCACTTGAAAGCACAGGAGGTGCATGCGAGGCGAACTTTGTAACCCTCTTCCGGGAAGGATCATCACTAGAGCCCTGAGGTCCCCTCCCAGCACATGAATGCCGCCACCTGAAAGCAGCTGCTAAGGGAGTGACAATCAGCTGGTGAGCACCTGACAGCCCCCCTCCCAGCTGCCCCTGCTCCCTGTGCAAGATGTCAGGGCAGGGGCAGCCGGCACAGGCTGTCAGCATGGGGAGGTCCCACATGGAAAGTCCCACACTGATCCCGCTGCCCCGCTCTCTCCCCACAGCCCTATCAGATAATCACGTAAAATTTTGCTAAAACTCCTTTGTTTCAAAATAAGCTTTTTTTTTCCTTTTACACTTAATAATCAACTTTTGAAGTTGTGGGAACAGAAAGGAATTAAACTGGTAGGAGATTGTTATGAACCAGGATATTTTATTTTGTTTAAAAGAATGAAAGAAAAATTTTTAATATCTCCAAATACTCTTTTTTCTTACTATCAAATTAAAGCATTATTAATGGATAATTTTGGGTGTTCGTTAGGGCTACCTAGGCAGTCTAAATTTGAAATTTTACTAACTGATGGTGGTAAGAAAGGATTCAATTCTGAGATGTATGCTTTATTGCAGAATAAAATGCTTAAGCTCAATGTTTAGAAATCTAAGTTAAAACTGGAAGATTTGTCTGTATCTATTTCTCAGGATGATTGGATGACCTTATGTGAGGATAGTATGACTAAAATTGTAAATATAGGGTATAGATTGGTTCATTATAACTTTCTCCATCAGTTATACTTAACTCCAGAGAAATTAAGGAAATAATAAGTTTATTTCATCTGATTTATATTTCAGAGGTCATAAGGAAGTTGGTCCTTTTTTACATTCTACTTGGTTATGTAAGACAGTGAAACCTTTTTTGGGGTAGTTTTAAGGAACTTTTAGAAGCTATTTTTAAATTGAAAATTTCACTTGACCCTTTGGTATTTTTATTGGGTTATAGTAAGAAATTATAGTAAGTTAAAATTAAATACATTTCAGATTGCTTTTTTGAGATTGGCTCTTGTTGTGGCTAGAAAATGTTAGGCAATTACTTGTAAAAATGAGACTAATTTGAGTATTTAGAGATGGCATTTTTGAAATGATATTTTGTATTCCATTGGAAAAGATAACATTTCGTTTACGTAATAATTATTAATTTCTTGTTACCTGGAGCCTGTATCTGGAATAAGTAGGGTGGAATTATTAATCGTTTTCCCACATATTGATGATGTTGCTCCGAACCATGGCAACTAATTGAAGAGTGTTATGTTATTTGATGTCTTCTTTCTTTCCTCTTTCTCTTTTCTTCCTTTCCTTTTGGGGTAGTTTAGGGGGGATTGGGAGGGGTGGAAGGCTGTAAGGGGTAAAAATATCATGTATGTATTATGTTTTATTTGTTTGTATTTTCACTGTATGATTTATCATGATTAATAAATAAAACTTTCAAAAAAAAAAGAAAAGGTCAAGGATCTAGATTCTGAGTGGGATACCAAGGGCTAGGATTTGTAGCTTATTGACCAACACTGAGGGAATAATGGTATTGAAGGCCAAGCTGTAGTCAATAAAGAACAGCCATATGTAAGAATTGCTGTTTTCCATGTGATCCAGAGCTGAGTGGGGAGCCAGCGATATTGCATCTGCTGTGGAGCGATTGTGACGATAGGCGAATTGCAGTGGGTCCAGATCTTTGCTTAGGTACGTGTTAATTCTAGCATGATCAGCATCTCAAAGCAGTTAATCACAGGAGAAGTTAGTGCTACTGGACAATGGCCATTGAAGCAGCACGCTAACTCTCTTTAGGGATTATATATCTGGGGATTATGAAAATATATGGGGAATATGAAAATAATTAAATTACTTGTAAATAGAAGAGGATAAATTGCGTACATAATAAATGATTTCCTCCTTTTTTTGGCAGCTGGTGAGTCACTTCTACTTATGTTCCTGTAATATTTTCTACTACATTTAATTAAAACACTGGACTATTTTACGATTTGGATCTCTCAACACAACTATTGTAATTATATTTAAGTGGGTAATTAGTGATATAGAAAGGGAATTTTTAGTCTACCATTGAATTGCAAACAATAGGATAGAAATTCAATCGTATGAAAATGCTTCAGGAAGATGGATGAAGAACATATCCTAGTCTACATCAGTCCTAATGTGGTAATGGTGGAGAACTAAAAGTTTTTCCAGAGTAAATATCACCAACAACCCATGCTGGTCAAACCACATTGACATTATTGCCAAGAAGAAAGAAGCCTGGGGAAATTTGAGATGTCTCCATTGTACCTTAATAACTTTTACTTCGTGCCTTATATCACATTTTGGTGTGAGAACTGTTTTGGCCAAGAAACAGCAGAGAGTAGTGAATGCATTACAGGCCATTCTGCAAGGCAAAACTCCCCTCCACTGGCTCTGTCCATGCCTCCTCCTGTCTCAAGAAATCTGCCAATATATTAGAGGACACTTCTCACCCTGGTCACACTCTCTTCTCCCTCTTCCCTTTAAATAGAAGATATGAATTTGAAAACATGCACTTCCAGATTCAAGGACAGTTTCTTTCCTAATGTTATCAGATTCTTGGATCGAGCTCCATTAATATAATTTGACACCTTTCTCTATAACACTATACTCCATGCTTTTATTTTGTTTTAAGATTATGTTTTTGTTCTTGTCTTGACTAGAGGTTGACTTCACTGGATTGCATATACAGCAATGTTTTTCATTGTATTGGTGATCAGAGGGACCTATGTCAATTTGTCCAAATGGCATTTTCACATCTTATGAATGAATGTATATACTTAGCAGGTGATGGATTCACAGGTTTTTAACCACAGCTGATAAGAACATTGGTAATTTTAGGGTTAGTGCAGCTATCCTCCAATACTTTCCAAGGCATTCTCTAGTTTGAGAAAGTAGAACTGATCTCCATTTTTCCCAATAAGCCATGAATTCTTGCAGGCATAGTAGACAATAAGGGAAATACATGCAATTATCCCAGGGCTACAATGTTGGCCAGAAGGATGGGTTTTTTTTTCATATTTACATGTGCAAATATTGATATTCTTTTCTATAGATAATGAATTCCAGGTTAACAAATGGTACCTTAAGAATGTAATTTATCATTCTCAGATATCTGTTGTCCAGTAAATAAAAATGTGTATGCTGCCTTGTGCCATCTATTCAAGAAATACAAGTTCCTCTTTAGAGTGGAAAACCTCTGTCTGCAAATATAGTGGTGTGGTACAAACTGCAAGGGAGGACAGAATGCAGCTGATGGTTCCTGGAAATGTCCAAAACTAAGAAATCATCATTCTGTCATCTTTGCCTCAGAATATCATCACTTCTGAACTCTTTCTTGCTCTATTAATTTCTCCTGGAAAACTCTTCTGTCATAAAGGTACTGGTGAATTTTGTGTATCAGCCATTGTTGTTAATTGAGGGTTTTTCACCTTTAATAAATGCATAATAATGCAGAAGCATTAATATTTTTACTTGTCTCAATGAAGAACAATACTGAAAAACCTATGATCACTACATAAACAATAAAGTCTCTTCCATCTCATTTTCCAATAACCATGCCATCAATTGACCATCTCTTTAAACAGTGGGTTTCTTCCTTCCTCATCCCTGGTTTACTATTGATGGCTCACATTGTGTGTTAGTTGCAAGCATGTGAGCTATCTTTATGTGACAGGGTTCAATTATGTGTTGCTTTATAACTGATGTTACCTCTGTGTTTCTACATAGTTTGGTCACCTGGGTATGTGCATGTGCATACAATAGAAGCTTTCAATATATGTACCAGGTGCACTATAAAAAATGTTAATATTTCTCCCAAGAAAATATATGATTTTCTTTCTGTTTCCCCTAACATTTTATCAGGTAGTGTGTTACTGTTATGAGCCCAGAGGACTCGAAAACCTAGCAGCAATAGAAATTCACCAAGACAAATGGTTACTTAAACAAAAGTTTATTATAATTTTCTTTAAACATAAAAACAAGATCAAACTTTCTAATACTAAACGCACGTGTATGTAATGTGTATATGTTCAGGAAAGTTCATTGATTCACAGTCCAATCTCACTTCTCACTCCTCCAAGTTCATTGGTATCAGACAATTCTTATCCTGTACACAGAATTTAACATTTATGAATTTTCACCAGGCTCTGGTGCTTAAAGTTAAATGATTACTGCTCAGGAAAGTTCTTGTTGGTTTCAGAAAGATATTTGTTGCTTGTTGGACACACACAAACTGATTTCCTCTAATTAGCCACTTCATTGTCCTGCCAAGAAACTTGCCCCATCATAGTTTTTCCAAATGATAAACTCTTCTTCCAGTCACCACAGAGTTCCTCTTGTTTCCCTTATTTCAGGAGAAACACTCTACCCACCATCTCCTCTTGCAAGGACTACAAGGGTTTTCAACAGGCTGAATTCAGAACTCACAACCCATCTTCAAAGTGGGGTTTTCAACAAGCCTGCCAGCTTGCCATGTTGCAGTCTCCTACTGCAGAACTGGTTTCTCTCTCTCTCTCTCTCTCTCTCTCTCTCTCTCTCTCTCTCTCTCTCTCACACACACATGCACACATTTGTATTTTTCTCTCTCTCTGTTTGCAAAACAACATGTCCCCTCTTAGAAAAGTAAATCAGACAGATTTCTGGCACTGGAATTAGTTTCTGCAGATTTCTGGCACTGGAATTAGTTTCTGAGCCTGGACATCTGTTGATTAAAGACAATAGACCATTGATTCCACTGCATCAGTCAATTAACACCTAATTGTGAAGTCTCCATAGATATTCTTCAAAGTTTCTGTAAAGTCACTGTGGACATAAAGTCTCTGCTTCTGAATAGCTCTTGCATTTCAAATGAGATATCTTTTGGGAAATGTTAATGTCTGTTTGTGAAGTGACCTACACTAAACCGCCCACAATCTATCTTTTCTAAAGACATGTTTATATATAATATAAAATATAACATAACCTGTAACAGTTACAAAGAAAATACAATGTGATTCAAACTAATCTAATGAATCAGTGCTAGTGTTTGACCTTCACAAAATAAAACACTAAGGTTAATAACTCATCCAAATTAGACTAAAAGAAACAAGTGCTACCTGACCTGCTGAGTTATTCCAGCATTGTGTATTTTATTTCAAATTTCCAGTTTTATTTTTGTTTTTCACTAATTAGAATAATTATTTTCTGTCATAGAAAAGCCAGTAAAAATAATTGACTACTCTGTTGCTCATAATAACACCCAAATTTTCTGTAATACAGACCATTGGGGGTTTTATTTGCTCTCTTCATTAGCACTGATCATCCTCAATGGCATTACTGGTGCAATGTAGGTTCTGGTTGACAAAGTACAGAAATGTAAATGACATGACATTTATCTGTCAGAAAGCTTTATGTCTATTTTACCTCAGATGGATGCTAAGGTTGGGATCCTTCCTGATAGTGGAAGCCAATTCTGGCCATTGAAATCCCTTTTGTTTAATTACACCCAATTAATTGACCAACCGCATACATATTTAGAGGGTGAGAGGAAACTAATGCATATCACGAGGAGAATGTACAAATTCTTTATAGACAGAACTGGATTAAAACTCATGCGCATGGTGCTGTAACACCATTGTGCTGACCGCTACTCATGGGGAAACCAAATTATGCCCAGAAAACTGCCTGATATTGCACTGCCCTGTTGATTCTGACTCAGTGTCAGCACTGAGCCCATCAAACAGGCTGAAAGTTGGAAATAAAATGATAAAATGCTGGTTTATACAAATATAAGATTCACTTTGGACTCTAGCCATATGATTATATCACCAATGTTACAAGTTTTTGTCTAGCTAACAAGAAACCCTCGAGTGGCTAGGTCTGTCTTCAAAGGACGCTTTATATATATATAAAATGCAGGGTATTTTATATATGATATTGTGTGTACACACACACACACACACACACACACACACACACACACACACACACACACACACACACACACACACACACACACACACACACACACACACACACACACACACACACACACACACACATGATGAAGATCAACATTATACATTCCAACAATTTGTAGTCATGTAGCAAGCAAACACAATAGAGATGGTACCATCAAAGGGAAAGGTTGTATCATTCAATTATTGTATTTTATGTTGTTAACATAGGAGGGTATCATTTAGGATAACAAAATGTTGTGGTCAAGCACTGTTAATTATCTCTTAGTAATGTCTTAAGAAAAGGGCATTTTACTCCAAATGCATCCAGGAGCAAAATGCCCCCCAAAAATTATGGGACTAGGTAAATAATTTATCCTAGTTTAATTTAGCATCTCACTCAGCAGGAATGGATTGAAATAACAAAACCAAGAGAGTTCTATTTATTTTCAGTTCTTTGCTCCTTTTATTTTAGTAGGGCTTGATGAGATTCTGACAAGTGTACCCTGAGAAGTGTGTCTCCACACTACCATTGTGCCTGCAGAGTAAAATTAGACCTGGTGTTTTCTCTTCAACATTATTTGGAATGACTCTGCATTAAGACTTCCACACAGGGTTCAGTATTTTCATTTTAAACTGGTACTTATTCAGCAAGTGAATGGAATACAAGAGAAACTCTGACTGATAATGTACGTGGAGAACAGGTCATTTTCTGTGATTGGAGAGCCTTTCTCCTTTATTTATGACTCAGTGTCAGACTTTTTTTCTCTCTGGAGCTGCTATCAGATGATGATCTTTCTTCTTTCTTTGGCTTGGCTTCGCGGACGAAGATTTATGGAGGGGGTAAATGTCCACGTCAGCTGCAGGCACGTTTGTGGCTGACAAGTCCGATGCGGGACAGGCAGACACGGTTGCAGCGGTTGCAGGGGAAAATTGGTGGGTTGGGGTTGGGTGTTGGGTTTTTCCTCCTTTGCCTTTTGTCAGTGAGGTGGGCTCTGCGGTCTTCTTCAAAGAAGGTTGCTGCCCGCCGAACTGTGAGGTGCCAAGATGCACGGTTTGAGGCGAGATCAGCCCATTGGCGGTGGTCAATGTGGCAGGCACCAAGAGATTTCTTTAGACAGTCCTTGTACCTTTTCTTTGGTGCACCTCTGTCACGGTGGCCAGTGGAGAGCTCGCCATATAACATGATCTTGGGAAGGCGATGGTCCTCCATTCTGGAGACGTGACCCACCCAGCGCAGCTGGATCTTCAGCAGCGTGGACTTGATGCTGTCAACCTCTGCCATCTCGAGTACTTCGACGTTAGGTTTGAGGATGGACGATGATACTCTGTGCTCTATTGCCAAGGTTCTATCTCTGACTGTTGGCATGTCCATGCATTTCTGCCTTGTTTTTTTCTCGCTCCTTATCAACCTGTTTCCGCTCCGTAAATGGTTATATGGTTACATGGTTATTTTGTGATGTGTGTGTTATGAGATCTCCCCAAAATCTTTTATGATTTTCTTTTTGGAATACAAGCAATCTTACAAGGCATCCTGGATCATTTCAGAAGGCATTATGAGTTGGAAGGCATTGTGGAATTGGAATCACAATTAACAAATCCATTTTTCTGAATGATAATGGTGAGAAACCAATAGCTTACACAGAATTTCAAGTGTTCACAAAATTCCTGATTTATTGAGTTCAATAAGAAAGTAGATTTTTAGTGGGCCATTCATTCTAGCAGCTCACCCCAAGTTAAACAAATTATGAATTTGATCACCCAACTTCTGAAAGTTAAGTTCTTTTTGGTTCAAGCAAGAGAATATCTTCCTTCTTCCTTAATTTTTTTTTAATTTTTATTTTTCACACTATGAACTATACTAACCAAAATACACACAAACATTTCCCTCTTGAATATACACAGTGTCATTTTCTCCCCTTTTACCCCCCTCCCTTTCCTCCCCCCTTCACTCCTCCTCCCCACTCACTCAATGTTCAACATATACAATACATCAAACCCATTAAACAATGTCATCACAAGAAATTTGTGTCTTCTACTTTTACATACTGGGTCAGTTCATTTCGTCTTCTTCTCCTTCTGTCATTTTAGGTGGTGGAGGTCCGCAGTAGGACTTCTCTGTTCTGTTCCATGTACAGTTCCCAAATTTGTTTGAATACTGTGATGTTATTTCTTAAATTATATGTTATTTTTTCCAGTGGAATACATTTATTCATTTCTATGTACCATTGCTGTATTCTCAGGCTATCTTCTAACTTCCAGGTTGACATAATACATTTTTTTGCTACAGCTAAGGCTATCATAATAAATCTTTTCTGTGCTCCATTTCCTCAACTGAACTTTACAAGGTCGACAACTGTTTCAATTCCATTTGTTGTTCAGAACCAGGAGTCACCATGCCCCTTACATGCAAACTTCCATCTGCAATAGAATGTCTTCCACATTTTCCAGCAATGTGTATGGCACTGCCATTAAACAAATGATCCTCATCTCCCCTCCACTTACAGCAGTATCTATTTCTCAGAGTCCTTTCTCAATGCACGTTGTAGTGAAATTACAGAAGATGCAACAGCTTCCCTTTAAATTTTCTCCTTTTCTATTTTCAAGAGTCTCCAAATCTGCTTCCAAGAGCAACAAGGATTTACATAGACTTCTTTTAATTTGATGTACTGTATCTGCTGCTCACAACACAGCTCCTCTGCATCAGAGATGACCTGCACAAGAGAGATAGGCTACTCCTGAACAGAAAAGGGACCAATATTCTGGCAGGAAAATTTGCTACATTTATGTTAAACTAGTCTGGTAAGGGATTGGATCCAAGATGGAGAGAGAGGGACTAAAATGGTTAGAAAAGTGAGGAAAGTAAAGGAAGTGCATTGAAGCAGAACAGGATGATGGAGGGCAAGAGTCGATGTAAGACAGGTAAACTTTGTTGTGTTGTGACAGAGTATTTAGAGATGGCTTGGGAGGAATTGTTAGAGCAGGTTGCACATAAGCATTTTAAAACACAGAATTTTTGCAGGACTTTTGCAGAGTGCTATTTTGCAGAAAGCAACAAAGTAGCAACATTCAGCATAGGGGAGCATGTGATCTTTGCAGGCAGAGGTGACCAGCTTTGCTCTCAGAGAGGGAGGGAGCTGAGCGAGAAGGAGAGACAAAAAAATCAGTTCCAGAGGGACGTTGGCAAACTTTGGAAGGCTGCCTGGTCAAAGGAGAAGACTAGCTGTCTGAAAGGTGACTTGAAAGAAAGAGGATCATCTGGAGAACTCCGAAGGGGACGTTTCGTTAGCAAGACTGATTAAAAAGGAATCAGGTGTGGTTGTCCTAACAAAAGGAATCTTGCTTTCTGAAAACCATCAAGAACTCTCCTGAATGGTAACCATTTGCCTATTAAGCACCTGGTGAACTTTATTAATGCTAACTTCTGTGCACAGTACAAGAATTGCCTGCAACCAGTGAGATTCAACTGTGATTTAAAGAACTTTTCTAAGCTTATATTACACACACCTGCGCTTAGTATTAGAGAGGGGATTAATTAGGTTAAGTAAGTTGATAGTAATAAGTTAAAGTTTAATTCTGTTTTCTTGTTCAAATATATTTAAAAACTACTTTTGTATAAATACACCTGTGTGTTGTGGTGCATATCTATTGCTATTGGGTTTTGGGGTCCTCTGGACTTCATAACTGTTTATTTTAACATAAGCATGATAAAGAAAGTGATAAGCTGAGATTGTGGATATATGCGGAACAATGAGAATTTGCAGCCATAATTAAGCCGTGTTTGAATGAGGACCGGGTCAGACATCTCAATATTCCAGTTACAGTAGTTACTGGTGTGATAGAAAGAGTGGGAAGAGAGGCAGGGAGGTTGCAATATTAGTTAAAGGAGATATTACAATAGTCTTTAGAGAGGATGTTGCCAGAGAACTATTGTGAGGAACAGTATGGGGCAAAATCAGGAACCCAAATGGAATAGTTACCTATACTATAAGCCTTTAAACAGTCAGTGGGAGCTAGAGGATCACATAATGTAGAGAGATTTCTGATGTCTGTAGAAATCGCAAGGTGTTATTGCAGGTGATTTCAAATTCCCCAACATAAACTAGAAATGCCAAAGTGTTAGGGGATTCAATGGGATGAACTATGATAATTTTCTGGGATGAACTATGATAATTTTCTGGAGAAATATGTGGATATGCCCATGAGGGAAGGGGCAATATGTGGGCTTTGTATTGGGAAATAAAGCTGATCAGGTAACTGAGGAATCATTAGGTGAACACTTTTGGACCAGTAACCACAATCCTATTAGCTTTAAGATAGTACTGCTTGTTCCCCCTAAACTTTTCCCCTTTTAGCCTTAACCCATTACTTCTGGTTTGTATCTCACATGCCCTCAGTGGAAAAAGCCTATCTACATTTATTCTGTCTATCCCCCTCATAATTTTAAATACCTCTATCAAATCTCCCCTCATTCATCTATGCTCCAGGGAAAAAAGTCAAAACCTGTTTAACCTTTCCCTGTAACTCAGTTCCTGAAGACCAGGCAACATCTTGGTAAATCTTTTCTGCACTCTTTCAATCTTATTGATATAGTTCCTGTAGTTAGGTGACCAAAACTTGGGTTCACCAATGTCTTATACAACTTTACCATAATATCACAACTCCTATACTCAACACTTTGATTTATGAAGGCCAATATGCCAAAAGCTCTCTTTACAACCCTATCCACCTGTGACACCACTTTCAGGGAATGATGTATCTGCATTCTCAGATCGCTCTGTTCCACCGAACACCCCAGTGCCCTAGCATTTACTGTGTGAATCCTTTCTTGGTTTCTCCTTCCTTCCAAAATGCAACACCTCACACTTGTCTGCATTAAATTCTATCTCCCATTTTCAGCCCACTCTTCTAGCTGGTCCAGATTTCTGCAAACTTTGAAAACCTACTTTGCAGTCCACAATACCTCCAAACAGTGTCATCTGCAATCTTGCTGATCCAATTTACTACATTATCATCCAGATCATTGGAATAGATGACAAACAACAATGGTCCCAGCACCTATAAGGCACAACACTAGTCATATGCCTGCAGTCTGAGAAACAATCATCCACCACAACTCTCTGCAATTCAATTCACAACTTCACCATAGTGTCTGAATCTTCCTCACTAATCTCTCATTTGGGACCTTGATAAAGGCCTTACTAAAATCCATGTAGACAACATCCATAGCCTTTCCCTCATCAACTTTCCTGGTAACCACCTCAGAAAGATTGGATAAATATGAGTTAATATGCATAGAGCCATGTTTACTATCACTAATCAGTTCCTGGCTATGCAAATAATTGTATATCCAATCTCAGAACACCTTCCAATAATTTACCTACTACTGACGTCAGGCTCACCAGCCTATAATTTCCAGGGTTACTTTAGGAGCCTTTTATAAACAATGGAACAACATAAGCTACCCTCCAATCCACTGGCACCATGCCAGAGCCTCTGTAATTTATACATTAGCCTCCCTCAAAATCCAAAAGTTAATCTTGTCAGGCCCTGGCAATTTATCCACCCTTATTTGCTTTAATATAGGAAGCACTTCCTCCTCTTTAACCTGTTGAGGTTCCATGACTTCTGTGTTTGTTTTTCTTACTTCCCATGACTCTGTGCCCATTCTCTGAGTAAATACTGATGGAAAAAAAAATTAAGATCTCCTCCATCTCTTTTGGCTCCACACAAAGCCGACCACTCTGATCTTCCAGGGTACCAATTTTGTCCCTTACTATCCTTTTGCTCTTACTATACCTATAGAATCCCTTTGGATTTTCCTTCACATTGTCTCTCAAAGCAACCTTATGTCTTCTTTTAGCCTCCTGATTTATTTCTTGAGGTTTTTCTTGCATTTTTAATACTCCTCATGTAGCTCATTTGCTTCATGTTGCTTATACCTGTTATACACCTCTCTCTTTTTCGGAACCACATCCCCAATAACCCTCATAAACCAAGATTCCCTCTGCATGCTAACCTTGTCTTTAATCCTGAGAGGAACATCTGAAATCTGTACTCCCAAAATTTCACCTTTGAAAGTGTTTCACTTACCTCACACATTCTTACCTGAAAACAACTTATCCCAATTCCCTCATTCTATATTCTTTCTCATTTTCTCAAAATTGGCCTTTCTCCATCTCAACCCAAAGCCCAGACCTATCTTTTCCAAAATTAATTTGAAACTAATGGCATTTTGATCTCTGGACGCACAATGTTCCCCTACACATATTTCTGTCACCTGTCCTATCTCATTCCCTAATAAGAGATTCAGTATTTCACCCTCTCTGATTGGTATCTCTATACATTTATTAGTTTAGAAATCTTTACTGATCATGTTTGACAAACTCTAAGCCATCCAGCCCTTTTACAGTATGGGAGTCCCAGTCAATATGTGGAAAATTAAAAACTCCTACTATCTCAACCTTAGGTTTCCTGCTGCTATCTTCTATGGATTTGATCCTTCAATTCTCATTGACTATTGGGCAGTCTATAAAAAAAAACCCTTGAGTGTCATCATACCTTTCCTGTGACACAGATGCACCCATATAGCCTCAGTAGATGAGCCCTCTGGTCTGTGCTGCCTGAGTACAGCTGTGGTGTTTTCTCTGATGAGCAATGCCACTCTTCCCCCGTTCATCTCAATCATTCCATTGCATCTAAAGCAATGGAAGCCCAGAACACTGAGCTGCTAGTCCTGCCCCTCCTGCAACCAAGTTTCACTAGTGGCCACAATGTCATAATTCCATGTGCTATACCATGCTCTAAGCTTGTCTGCCTTTCCTACAATACTCCTTGCATTGAAATAGATACACCTGAGAGCATTTCATCCACATAAAACTCATTGACATCTAATGGTGCATGCAATTTTCACATCATGTTTTCCCTCCTCCACACCTCTATCTGCTATGGCACGCTGGTTCCCACCCCCCGAATATCTAGTTTAAACTCACCAGAGCAGCACTAGCAAAACTTCCTGCAAGGATATTAGTTCCCCTCCAATACAGATGCAAATGGTCCTGTTGGAACAGGTCCCATCTTTCTTAGAAGAAAACCCAATGATCAAGAAACCTAAAGCCTTCCCTCCTGCACTTTGTCTTTAGCTACACGTGAAGCTGCATTAACCTCTTATTTCTAACCTCACTAGCACATGGCATGGGTTGCAGTCCTGAGATCACTATCCTGGAGGTCCTGTCCTTCAGTCTAGAGCCTAACACCCTGAACTCCCCATGCAGGACCTCATCTCCCTTCCTATCCATGTCATTAGCCCTATGTGGACCATGACATCTGCCTGATCACCATCCCTCCTGAGAATACCATGAACTCAAATGGGATATCTTGGACCCTGGGACCAGGGCGGCAACATACCATCTGGAATATTCGATCTCTTCTGCAGAACTCTTATCTGTCCCCCTAATTATGGAATCCCCTATCACTACTGCTCACCTCTTCTCCTCCTTTCCCTTCATAGCCACAGGACCAGACTATGCCAGAGGCATAACTGTTATGGCTTGCCCCTGGTAGATTATCACCCCCAACAGTATCCAAAATGGTATAATTGTTATTGAGGGGTACGGCACAGGGGTGCACTGCACTGCCTGCCTGTTATCTTTCCCTCTCCAACTGTCACCCATCTACCCTCCTCCTACCTTCTAGATGTGATAGTATCCCTGTAACTCCTGTCTATCACTCCCTCTGCCTCCTGAATGATCTGGAATTCATCCAACTCTAGCTCCGATTCCTTAACTCAATTTGTCAGGAGCTGCACCTGGATGCTCTTCTCACAGATGAAGTCTTCAGGGATACTACTGGCTTCTATGACTAGCCACATTCTGCAAGAGGAGCATTCCCCTTCCATGGCCACTGTTTATGACGAGAAGAAAAAAATATATGATACTGAAACTTGCCCTTACCTGTGCCTACCTGCTGAATCCTTTTTGTTTCTCAAATAGGGCGACCCTTTCTTACTTCAACTCCTGAACCACCACCTCAGCCTCTTCTTGTCAAAGCCCCTTGTGCCAAAGTCTTGCCACTCTGACTCTGCCCACTCTGACAATGTCCACTCCCTTGATGACCACTCCACTAGAGATGTTAGAGAGCAAAAGCAGGACTGTCAAATGGAGGAGTTGCAGATGGTGATAAGGAAGGTCATGTATGAACAGGTTCCCAGGAGAGTCAAGGGCAGGAATAGCATGGTAAAAGAGCCATGGTTAACGAGATATAGAGGCACATATCAGAAAGAAAAATGGGGCATATATTAGATCCAGGCAGACAAATTCAAGGGATTCCATTGAGGAACCTAGTGAAGAGCAAAATAGGGAATGCTAAAAGAGGTTTGGAGATTACTTTGGCAGACAATGAAAGAGAAATTATAAAAAAGATTTCATAAGTCGAGTATAGTAAGAACAAAGGGGTCACAAGGGAAAGAATAGATCCCATTAAAGATCTGGAGGGATGTCTGTGTGTTGAGGCAGAGAAAATCTGAAATGAAGATTTTGTGAATGTGTTTACTGTGGAGCAAGATAAGCAGGAATAGGAGGGGAAGTGGTAACAGCAGATAGCCTAGAGCATGTCTGCATCAGCAGCGAAGAAGTATGAGCAGCCTTAGGTCTTATCATGATAGATTAATCCCTGGATCTAGACCAGTTGCATCCCAGAACAACGAAGTAAATTGATTGGGCCTTAACAGACATTTTAAATCATCACTAAGGACAGGAGTTGTCTTGGAGGACTGGAAGAGACCAAATCATGTGACATTATTTCAAAAGAACTGAAAGGATGATTTCGATAAATACATATCTGTTAGTCTAATGTTAGTTGTAGGGAAAATGCTGGAGAGGATTCTGAGAGATGGACCCTATCGACATTTGGATGGCTACAGGAAAATTAAGAAGAGAAAACATGGATTTATGTGTGGGACTCATGTCTCACAAACTTGAAAGAATTTTTTGAAGAGATGACAAAGAGGATAAATGGATGCAATGCAACTTGCAATTTAAATTAATTTTTATAAGGGGTTTAATAGGTCCAGTGTGATAGGTTGGTGTGGAAGATTACAGCACACAGGAGAGGAGACCAACTGGTTAAATATCAGCCCAGTAATAGAAGTTAGAGACTGGCCATAGTGAGCAGACTTTCAGACTGGAGATGATGTCCAATGGAATGCCTCAGGGTTTGGTTCTCGGACTCCTTACTTTTTGTAACATACATAAATGATTTGGACAATGATATTTGTGGCAAGGTGAGTAGGTTTGCTGATGATACAAAAATATATGCTTTGGTGGACAGTAAAGGTGGTTACCTGCTAATCAGGTGTAGAACTGGGCTGAGGAATGGCAGATGCAGTTCAACTCGGAGAAGTGAGAGATGCTGCATTTGGATAAATGGAAGCAGGCCAAGACTTACTCTGTTATCACAGCAGCCTAAAGAGTGTATGGAGCAGAGTGACCTAGAGTTTTGGCAGCAGAGTGATAAGAACACTTCATCGGTCAGAGCATTGAATGCACGTTTTGGATGCCATGTTGAAGTTATACATAATGTTGGTGAGGCCACACTTTGAATATTATATACAGCTTTGGTTTCATTGCTCCAGGAACAAATTTATAAACATGCAAAGGATACAGGAGAGGTTTACAAAGTTGTTGCCAGGATGAGGAAAGCTGAGTTATTGAAAGAACCTGGAAAAGCAAGCCTGTGCTCCTTAAAGTTGTGAGGGAATTTTATTGGGGTCTGTAAAATCAAGAGGTGAATAGTGACAGTCTGTTTCTTAGAGTAAAAAAATCTAAGACCAGAGGGGATAATGAAAAGATGTGGGGGGGGGGGGGGGGTGCAGTTTTGGATTTAGGAACATGAGGGGATAATTTATCACTCAGAACATGGTAGGCATATGGCGTAAGCTGACAGACAAAGTGGCAAAGGCAGGCATGATAGTTTCTTTTAAGAAACACCTGGCTAACTATATGAATGAGAAGAGCTTGGAGGAGTAATGGGACTAAAGCAGAAGGGAACAATGTTCTGCACAGTAGAACTGGCCCTCTGGGCCTATTGCTATGCTGTAGGACTCTGACATTCTATGCCTTGATGGACTTTCTTTTCATTCTACAAGTGTGACTGAGCTTTCAATCACTGTACAGTTCTGTTCACTTCCCTCTTACTTCACACTCCAAAACTTCTCTCTTTAAACTCTCATGTCAACTTAAGGATCACCTTTTGGTTAACCTCATATTAGCCTTCTGAACAACGCTGCCTTCACACCTCCAGATTATGGACAGGTGATAACAGAGTGTTAATCATCTGAATTGGTGGGCTGAATAATGACAGATGAAATTTAATTTGAATAATAGTGTGGTGTTGTATGTTGGTCAATCAAACCAGGGCAGAACTTACACAGTAAATAACAGAGCACTAGGGAGTGTTCTAGAACAGAAAGATCTTTGTTATATAATTGCCTGAAAGTGACAACACAGGTAGGCAGGGTGGTGAAAAAACCATTTAACACACTTTCCCTCTTCAGTCAGTGCATTGAGTACAGGAGCTGTGACATGTTATCATAACCATATGGGATGCCAGCAAGGGCTCATTTGGAATATTGTGTGCAAATATGGTTACCTTTCTCTGAAAGAGATGTCATTAAACTGGAATGAGAGCCAAAAAGATTCAGAAGGATGTTACGAGAAATGGAAGGTCTGATTATTGGGTGTTGGATAGGCTTGGATGTCTTTCCCCTGAGTGCAGATCTTAGTAAAATCAAGAGGGGAAAGATAAGATGAATTCTTTTCCCAGGGTAATACAATCTCAAACAAGAGCACATATGTTTAAAATAATGAAAGAATGATTTAAGAGAGAACAGAATGGCATTTTTTTTCACAAAGATAGTGGTGTATATATGGGACAAGCTGCTAGATGAAGTAGTAGAGGTGGGTCCAGTTACAACACATAAAGGGCATTTGGACAGGTACATGTAGGAAGGGAATAGAGGGATCCAGGTCTAGGTCAGCCAAATGGGGCTTAGGTGGGTGGCAACTTGAAGGGGATGGACAATTTGGGCTATATGGGTTCTGACTTTATGACCGTCCTATTTGAGAGAGTTCTTTTATTTACTTATTTGCTCATTATTATTCTCATTTGCCATGCTTCATTGGAGTTAAACAAGAAAATATGCAGATGCAGGGGTTGAGTGCAATTACACACTTATGCCAATGCTTGAAATACTGGTCACCCTTTACCTTCTTATGGATGCGACATGATCTACTGGATATCTCCAGCACGTTTGTGTATTGCCTTGCTTCATTATTCTTTATGCTGTTCAATACTTCCTGCATTTCACTCAGTCATAGAATTTTCCTCGTCCACTTTCCACCCATCTTGAGGACCTTAAATTTGTTTCTTGAAAATTCATTCACTACAAAGGTTAACTTTGTATCATGTTCACAGATACTGTTTAACTCACAGAAAACTTCAGGCTTTTGCTGATTTAAAAACAAATTGCTCCACAGAAGATGTAATATTGCTGGCTCTCCACTAAACTCTGGATCACCTTGAAAATAGCAGTTCATACATGCAGCTGCTTTTCATTAGCTACAGTTCAGCCTTCAATACCCTCAGTGCTGGTCAAGAAGTTACTAACTCTAGGCCTTTGTACCCAACTCTGCCACTGGATCCTTGACTTTCTCAGTCAGTACAAATTGGAAATAATATCTCCTCACTGATATCAACACAGGCGTGCCCCAAGGATGCATGCTTAGCCCACTGCTCTACTTGTTATATACCCATGGCTGTGTGGCCAGGAACAAGTCTGCCGTTTACCCCATACCTGTTGGCAGAATCTCAAACAGCAATGAGGAAGTGTTCAGGAGGGAGATAGAACAGCTTGTAGAATGGTGTAACAACAACCTTGCACTTAACGTTAGGAAAACCATGGAAATGATTATGGACTTCAGGAGGAAGTCAGGAGAACATGACCCAGACCTCATCAAGGGTTCAGTAGTGGAGAGGGCCAAGAACTTCAAATTCCTGGGTGTCACCATCTCCGAGGATCTGTCCTGGATGCTCCATATTGACGCAATTACAAAGAAGGTTCATCAGCAGCTATACATTGTGAGATGTCTGAGGAGATTCAGAATGTCACCGAAAAATCTCAAAAACATCATGGAAAGCATTCTGACTGGTTGTATCATTGCCTGGTATGGAGACGTCAACACTCAGGACAAGAATAAACTCCAGAGGGTTGTTAACCTGCCTTGTGACATCACAGGCACCAGACTTCACTCCATTGAGGACATCAACATGAGGCGGTGACTTAAAAAAACCAGCTCTATCCTCAAAGACGCCCATCACCCAGGCCATGCCCTCTTCACTCTACTTCTTTTTTTCTTTGGCTTGGCTTCGCAGATGAAGATTTATGGAGGGGTAAATGTCCATGTCACCTGCAGGCTCATTTGTGGCTGACAAGTCCGATGCGGGTCAGGCAGGCACGGTTGCAGCGGTTGCAAGGGAAAATTGGTTGGTTGGGGTTGGGTGTTGGGTTTTTCCTCCTTTGTCTTTTGTCAGTGAGGTGGGCTCTGCGGTCTTCTTCAAAGGAGTTTGCTGTCCGCCGAACTGTGAGGCGCGAAGATGCACGGTTTGAGGCGATATCAGCCCACTGGCGGTCGTCAATGTGGCTGAAGATCCACTCTAATACCATCGGGGAAAAAGGTACAGGAGCCTAAAGACATGCACTCAATGGCTCAAGGACAGCTTCTTCCCCGCTGCTAACAGATTCCTGGATAATCAATGAACCAAAAGCACTGCCTTACCTTTCATTCACTATTTAGTTTATATTTATAGCAATGTTGAAAGATGGTTATAATATGAACGTTTGCACCATGATGCCACAAAACAACAAATTTCAGGACTTGTTCATGACAATAAATTCTGATTCTGAAATCAGTTTTAATTTTACTGTAAATTAAAAACATGCAGGCATCAGATATCTGAAATAAAATATGTAAAATGCCAGAAATACATGGCAGGTCAGTTAGCAACTGAGGAAACAGAAACAGTTAATCCTTTAGGTCTCGATCATTCTTTGAATGCTTAATTTGAGTTTGGCAAGAACTGGTGAGAATATTAATTGGGAAGAGGACATTAAGAGGGTACAAAGAGGACATTAAGAGGTTAAATCTGTGAGAAAAGATTTGACAAATGGCATAAAATGTGGAATTGTCCATTTTGGCAGAAATATAAATTAGAAGCACAGTATCAAAAATGGTGAAAGATTATTGAGCTCAAAGAAATGGAGAGAACCCGGTGTCTCAGTGAATGATTCACAAAAGGCTGATGTAAAGGGTACTGCAAATTTATAGGAATGCTAACTATTTGTTGTGATGGAAAGTGAATCTAAAAATTTGGGATTATGGTGAGACTACATCAGAATACAGTATAGAGGAGTGGTGTTCTTATTTAAAGAAAAAGATAATGCATTGAAAGTTTATTAGATTTAAATCTGTAATGGGCTAGTTGACTTCTGCAGAAATGTTGGGGAGGCTAGCTTTGTATCCATTAGAGTTTAAAGAAGAGAGAGGAACTTGAATCAAACAGATTAGATCCTGAGGAGTCGTGACCAAGTAGATATGGAGGGGATATTTCCTCTTCTGTGGGAATCTAGAACTAGAGGATCCTACATAAAAGTAGACGGTTACTATCTATGATGGAGATCAGTTGGGTTTTTTCTCTCCAAGAGGGTTGTTAGTTTTTAGAACTCTATTTCTTAAAGACCAGCAGAAGATGAGTTATTGAAAATATTTTTTTAATTGAGATGTACACTTAATAAGTAAGGGGATGAAGGGTTATTGCGATTAAATAGAAATGTAAAATTGAGATTACACTCAGATTAGCCCTAACATTGTTAAATGGTGCAGTGGACTTATTTCTGCTGTTAAGCATAAAGTTTCTACTTCACTAACATTTAGCACAATCTCTCCCATTACTACAAAGCTGGTCAGGAGTTCCACAACATTGTTCTTCCACCTACTCCTACAGAATGTTACTCATTATTTATATTAATCATTTACCAATACTTTTATTATGTCATTTTCTGGTGAACTTTCTTTTGCAATGAATAATAAATATTTCTCATTCATCAATAGCGTCTTTAAGCAGGTCACTTTACGCATGCATTTAATTTACTCCCTCAATTAATAGATAATATTAGATTCAATATTTGAATGTTAATGCCATGCTAGATATCATATTTTGAATTAAACTTCCCCAACCATGTAATTAAGCTCTTCTCTTCTGTGATGAAGATATTGGATAGTGCTGCTTGATTTTATCTTCTGCTGCTATCAAGAAATAAGAAATCCAAGTTTTGTTTTGTCTAGTGATGGAATGTGTGTTATTGAATTGTTTTGTTGTTATCAGTTTGCAATTGAATAAGCATTCTTCAAAGATAGGTTCTTTTTCTTTGGCTTGGCTTCGCGGACGAAGATTTAAGGAGGGGGTAAAAGTCCACGTCAGCTGCAGGCTCGTTTGTGGCTGACAAGTCCGATGCGGGACAGGCAGACAGGGTTGCAGCGGCTGCAGGGGAAAATTGGTTGGTTGGGGTTGGGTGTTGGGTTTTTCCTCCTTTGCCTTTTGTCAGTGAGGTGGGCTCTGCGGTCTTCTTCAAAGGAGGTTGCTGCCCGCCAAACTGTGAGGCGCCAGGATGCACGGTTTGAGGTGATATCAGCCCACTGGCGGTGGTCAATGTGGCAGGCACCAAGAGATTTCTTTAGGCAGTCCTTGTACCTTTTCTTTGGTGCACCTCTGTCACGGTGGCCAGTGGAGAGCTCGCCATATAACACGATCTTGGGAAGGCGATGGTCCTCCATTCTGGAGACGTGACCCATCCAGCGCAGCTGGATCTTCAGCAGCATGGGCTCGATGCTGTCGACCTCTACCATCTCGAGTACTTCAACGTTAGGGATGAAAGCGCTCCAATGGATGTTGAGGATGGAGCGGAGACAACGCTGGTGGAAGCATTCTAGGAGCCGTAGGTGATGCCGGTAGAGGACCCATGATTCGGAGCCGAACAGGAGTGTGGGTATGACAACGGCTCTGTATACGCTTATCTTTGTGAGGTTTTTCAGTTGGTTGTTTTTCCAGACTCTTTTGTGTAGTCTTCCAAAGGCGCTATTTGCCTTGGCGAGTCTGTTGTCTATCTCATTGTCGATCCTTGCATCTGATGAAATGGTGCAGCCGAGATAAGTAAACTGGTTGACCGTTTTGAGTTTTGTGTGCCCGATGGAGATGTGGGGGGGCTGGTAGTCATGGTGGGGAGCTGGCTGATGGAGGACCTCAGTTTTCTTCAGGCTGACTTCCAGGCCAAACATTTTGGCAGTTTCCGCAAAGCAGGACGTCAAGCGCTGAAGAGCTGGCTCTGAATGGGCAACTAAAGCGGCATCGTCTGCAAAGAGTAATTCACGGACAAGTTTCTCTTGTGTCTTGGTGTGAGCTTGCAGGCGCCTCAGATTGAAGAGACTGCCATCCGTGCGGTACCGGATGTAAACAGCGTCTTCATTGTTGGGGTCTTTCATGGCTTGGTTCAGCATCATGCTGAAGAAGATTGAAAAGAGGTTCGGTGTGAGAACACAGCCTTGCTTCACGCCATTGTTAATGGAGAAGGGTTCAGAGAGCTCATTGCTGTATCTGACCCGACCTTGTTGGTTTTTGTGCAGTTGGATAATCATGTTGAGGAACTTTGGGGGACATCCGATGCGCTCTAGTATTTGCCAAAGCCCTTTCCTGCTCACGGTGTCGGAGGCTTTGGTGAGGTCAACAAAGGTGATGTAGAGTCCTTTGTTTTGTTCTCTGCACTTTTCTTGGAGCTGTCTGAGGGCAAAGACCATGTCAGTAGTTCCTCTGTTTGCGCGAAAGCCGCACTGTGATTCTGGGAGAATATTCTTGGCGACACTAGGTATTATTCTATTTAGTAGAATCCTAGCGAAGATTTTGCCTGCAATGGAGAGCAACGTGATTCCCCTGTAGTTTGAGCAGTCTGATTTCTCGCCTTTGTTTTTGTACAGGGTGATGATGGTGGCATCACGAAGATCCTGAGGCAGTTTTCCTTGGTCCCAACAAAGCTTGAAAAACTCATGCAGTTTGGCATGCAGAGTTTTGCCGCCAGCCTTCCAGACCTCTGGGGGGATTCCATCCATACCTGCTGCTTTGCCACTTTTCAATTGTTCGATTGCCTTATATGTCTCATCCAGGGTGAGGACCTCATCCAGCTCTAGCCTTAGGGGCTGTTGTGGGAGCTGGAGCAGGGCAGAATCTTGGACTGAGCGGTTGGCACTGAAAAGAGATTGGAAGTGTTCTGACCATCGGTTGAGTCTGGGCAGAGAGTGGGAGGCGGCGGCCCCAGTCTGGGCACAGGGAGAGCAGCAGCGCCCCCGGCCCCGGTCCGGGCGAAAGGTAGACGGCGGCGGCCCCGATCCGGGCAGGAGCAAGGGGGAGTCGGCGGCCCTGGCCTCGGTCGAGTGAGGCAGGCGGAGGCCCCGGTCCGGGAAGAGAGTGGGAGGCGGCGGCCCCAGTCCGGGCACAGGGAGAGCAGCAGCGCCCCCGGACCGGGGCCGGGCGAAAGGTAGACTGCGTTGGCCCCGATCTGGGCAGGAGCAAGGGGGAGACGGCGGCCCTGGCCTCGGTCGAGTGAGGCAGGCGGAGGCCCCGATCCGGGCAGAGAGTGGGAGGCGGCGGCCCCAGTCCAGGCACAGGGAGAGCAGCAGCGCCCCCGGCCCCGGTCCGGGCGAAAGGTAGACGGCGGCGGCCCCGATCCGGGCAGGAGCAAGGGGGAGACAGCGGCCCCGGCCTCGGTCGAGTGAGGCAGGCGGAGGTCCCGGTCCGGGCAGGGAGTGGGAGGCGGCGGCCCCAGTCCGGGCACAGGGAGAGCAGCAGCGCCCCCGGCCCCGGTCCAGGCGAAGGGTAGGCGGCGGCGGCCCCGATCCGGGCAGGAGCAAGGGGGAGACGTCGGCCCCGGCCTCGGTCGAGTGAGGCAGGCGGAGGCCCCGATCCGGGCAGAGAATGGGAGGCGGCGGCCCCAGTCCAGGCACAGGGTGAGCTGCGGCGGCCTCGGCCCCGGTCCGGGCAGTATGGACTGACCTAGGAGGGGAGGCAGGCCCCTCCAGCCCGGGTAATAAACCTGCATAGGAGAAGGCCACTCCGATATAAAACCTACGACCCAAGGACCTCGCTGCCACGTCCCAGCTCGCTTGGCCACGGCACACGAACCATGGGTGTAAAGGGTGGGGCCAGTACTGCGCACACTGCACTCTACCTAAAAGCTCCTTTGCGCAGGCACGAGGACAGGTCCACGTCCTCCCCCTCCACGTCCTCCCCCTTCACGTCCTCCCCCTCAAAAGATGCTCACAAACTCAAGCTAGCATGCTGGAACATCAGAACCATGCTAGACAAGGCTGACAGCCACCGACCTGAACGTCGGTCTGCCCTCATCGCACATGAACTCCTCAGACTTGACATCGACATAGCCGCTCTCAGTGAATTTTGCCTGGCAGATGTAGGCAGCCTCCAAGAACGCGGCGCGGGCTACACACTCTACTGGTCTGGCAAGCCTTCGGATGAACGACGCCTATCTGGCGTAGGCTTCATGGTCAAGAGCTTCATTGCCTCCAAACTCGAAAACCTTCCGACAGGCCTCTCGGACCGAATCATGTCCATGCGACTCCCCCTTCAAAACAAGCGTCGCATCACCCTCATCAGTGTCTATGCTCCAACCCTCCAGGCGGAACCAGCAAAAAAGGACAAGTTCTACACCGACCTGCGCAACTTCATCCAACGCACCCCTACAGCCGACAAGGTTGTCATCCTGGGCGACTTCAACGCTCGTGTCGGCAAAGACTCAGAAACCTGGCCAGGAATCCTGGGCAAGCATGGCGTCGGCAAGTGCAACGACAATGGGCGCCTCCTGTTGGAGCTCTGCGCAGAACATCGGCTTGTCAAAGATAGGTTATTACACTAATAAGGCACCATCTTCTTGGCACATTCTAATTTGCTTTATTTCAATTAATCACTTTTGAAATGTAGATATTGGTGATACATGGTTAAATATTGTAGTTACTTTGTATATATCGAAATCTCTCAAGATTCCCCTATGACTTGATTTTTCCTAGTGCGCCCCAGTTTCCTCCCACATCTCAAAGAGATGCCAGTTGTTAACTTAATAGGTCACTATTAATTACCCCTGGTATAGATGGGTGATGAATAATTGGAGGAACATTTTAATTACCAGTTAATCTATTCACTGAGGGAAGAACTCTGATGAGGACAGATGCACTCTGAAATCTCAAATGTCAACAGGCAAACTGACCATTTTGCCCTCCACTACACATTAACAGCTTAGTTCCTTGGAGTCCACTGAAAAAGTGACCTCTCCTCGACACACATCTCCTCGCCTGTAAGGAAGGTCCGGTAGCCACTGCACTTCCTGAGTAGAGTAAGGTGGTTAATTCTACTGGCCACCCTTCTGTCAATTTTCTACAGGAGCTCCGTCGAGCGCATCCTGGCTGGCTGCATCACAGTGTAGTACCGTTGATGTGGAGCATTGGATCAGAGGACAATCTACAGGACCATAAGATCAGCAGAAAGGATATTTGGGGTACCCCCCTCCCCCCCCCCCCCCCCCACCATTGACGTGATCTACCAGGATTGTCACTTGATAATGAACTTGAAGCATGGTTGACACAGGTCACACAGCTATCGCACAGGCCCAATGACCTAGTTTCAATCTTGACCTCCCGTGCTTTTTATGTGAAGGTTGCATGATTCCCCTATGACTTGATTTTTCCTAGTGCACCCCAGTTTCCTCCCACATCTCAAAGAGATGTCAGTTGTTAACTTAATAGGTCACTATTAATTACCCCTGGTATAGATGGGTGATGAATAATTGGAGGAACATTTTAATTATCATGGTGTAAATAGACATGGAATGAAGGGAAATAATTGAGGAATGAAGTTGATTGGATCCTTCTGAAAGCCAATATGGATTGATGAGTTGAGTAGTCTCTCACTCTGTTGTAAATGTTATGTCAAAATAAGTAGCACTTATTCGGAACTGCATTAAGGTGTCGTGCCAGATGACTTGCTCTGGTCTGAAATGGAGCATGAACTTACGGTTGTCACTTTCAAAGTAAGAAACATATGATTATATTATTCAAGAGGATTAGGATGACGATGAAGAATGAAAGATATTTGTGAATTTACTTCTGAGATAAACATAAATGTCTGAAGTGAAGAAATAACGATTGGACATGAAACCCAACTCAGGATTGAACATGACTTAAGAGTACAAATTGCCAGAATCACTCTTGGGATGTTCGACGGACAGTGGGCCCACCAATCTAATAATGGGAGATGAAAGGACATTTAGTTTAGTTATTTGTGAGTCAGAGAAATGTATATGTATTCAGGAGTTAATGTCACACATTGCTATAGGATGTGTTGTAGCGGCTGCTACACATGGAGAAGACCACTAGACTCGGTGGGTTTCCAGTAGAACTGTTTATTTGAATTTCGCGTGCGCCCCTTTAAGGCTAATGGGAGTTCCACCCCACGCAGCGGTGACAACACCACGTGGCCTGGGGCACGAGCCATGAGGCAGTGAGCAAGCCCTGACTGTGCCATCTTCTGCAGCTGCCCCGCCAGCACGGTGGTACAAACGGGGCTGGTTCACTCTCCGAGATGTGTGCCGCCACAGTGTGACAGAACTGTAGAACCTAAGTCTCACCTATTAATGTGGTATTTCCTAATAATGTGGCCCATGTGGGTGCATCATTAGGAATTCACAAACTAACAGGTGAAAAATTGCTTTGAAGCAGTGGCAAAAAAAAAGGGGATGAATTGGTTAAAAACTTAAACAGAAGAGCTTGTCAAATATAACACAGATAAAGAAGTGGAAGAGCAAAGAATAAAATTATGAAGTAAAATCATGGAAGGTCTGGAAAAACTCAGCAGGTCTTGCAGTATCCATCGAAGGTAAAGATATATAATCAATATTTTGGGCCTGAGCACTTCTTCAACATATGAGTAAAAAACAGACAGGTGCCTGATAGAGGTGAGAGAAATAAAGAGAGCAACAGTTAATGCAGTGCAGGTAGCTGGGATCCTTGTGGGGACCAAACTTGGCACCTTGTCACATAGATGAAAACCATGTGGCAGCGAGTGAGTCGGCAGGAGTACACAGTTGTAGTGTCTGTGGGAGTAATTGGTCGAAGAGCTTGAGAGCAGCAGGGAGTGCAGAGGGAGAGTGTCTCATAGAACTCCCTTCAAAGGGAAGAGGAGAACTTCTCCACAAAAGTCTGCAGAAACTGTGATAGAACTCAGCAGGTCTCGCAGCATCCATAGGAGGTTTCAGCCTCAGTCCTTCTTCAAGGTATGAGCACAAAATCAGGCATCATGAAATGAAGAAACCTTGTCAATTGTCTGAGGATATTAAATTTGCGCACTAAGACAATTCGTGAAAAGTTGCCTTCCTGTCTATAAGTGGCATCTTCCCATTGCAAGGTTATACATCAACAGAATCCCAGCAGATGATGAACATCTGGTGACCTCCCTTTGTATTTTATGGTGTTTTTTGAAGTGGGTAGAGGTGAGGTGTACATGGCGTCAGTACAACTGCAAATGTTAAATGAAGATAAACTTGCAACCAATTTCACAGCTTTGCTGAACTCAAACCCTATGTATCCTGCACCGCAATGTCAATGCAAGTGATTACTTTGTGTGTGTGTCGGAGACAACTGGCTTTGGAGACACAAGAGACTGCAGATGCCAGAACCTGTAGCAAAACTGAGAGGCCAGAAGAACTTAGCAGGAAAATCAACAGTTGGCATTTCAGGTTGCTTCCTGCTATTGATTTTAGCTGTCCTCCCTGTTGCATTTCAGTGATAATAAGGGCGAAGAAATCTCATGAATTTCCATAATATCATCAACCGTTAATGAAAGAGAGCTGGTGGCATCAAATGTGGTAATAGGAAGAACCAAAGTCATAGTCATTATATATGGATAAAGGCCCTTCATCTTGTTGAGTCCATGTTGGTTTATAACCATCCGCATTTATACTATTCCAACATTAATCCCATTATTTTTTTTTAAATTTAGACATACAGCCCAGAAACAGGCCCTTCTAGCCATGAGTCCATGCTCCCCAAAATACCCCAATTAACCCTCAACACTCATATGTTTTGAAGGATGGGAGGAAACAGGAGCACCCAAAGGAATGCTACACAGTCATGGAGAGAATGTACAAACTCCATGCAGATCATGCCGGATTCGAACCTGAGCCACTCTAACTACAACAGTGTTGCACTAACCACTACGCTAACCATTCCACCCAACCACACAGTCTCACCAACTCTTCCCCCATTCTACCTCAATGACACACTAAGAGCAATTATCCTACAACTAAGATAACTGGGAGAAACTGGAGTAATTAGAGAAAAACCCATGCCTTTGCAAGGAGAATGTACAAGCACCACAGCTCAAGGTCAGGATTGAACCCAATCTCCAGCACAATGAGGCTGCAGCTTCATTAGTGTTGCACTGTTACAGCTGCTCCATTTGTAGCTATCTTAATTCACTTCTGTCTTCTGAAGATTGCAGTCCAGTTAAAATAGAAAATGTCGGAAATGTTCAGCAAGTCCTGCAGCATCTCTGAAGAAAAAACAAACAGAATCAACATTTCAATGACCCTTCTTCACTACTGATGACATGCCCTCAACTTGAAATGGAAACTCCATTTCTCTCCTTGGGGATCCAATATAGAGACATATGGATAATCCTTGACTTACAATTTGGTTCAAGTGCTTAGGTTTTTTTTCTGCTTCAAATGTTAAAGGTTTCAAGCTTTGATCTTATTTAAAACTTAAGCATAACATTGCATATATAAGTGACTCAATACTTTGATCATGTAATTGTTTTCTGTGAAACACAGCCTAGTCTTTGATCAAAATTCTTTAAAGAACATTCATAAGTGCCTAGCACAACTGTGTGTAACCATCTGTCTGCAATAATATCTCAGTATACTGTTTAATTAAAGCTGCTGCCTGCTGGGGAATATTCAAAATAATAAGAATATCTGCCCAAGGGCAAACACTGACTTCCATATTTTTTCGGAGCTGTGTGTCAGAACATCCATTCCTTGGGATGTTCCACCAGACAGCTGCAACTCCAGCAAAACAGGAAGTATCAGGTCTTATTCTGGATTCTTCATTCATGCTTGTAAAACATTTTTCTTCGACTCTGGCCATTCATACACCAGAATGATTCTTGGGGCACTCCTGCAACTGAGGGCGCGCTGCATTAGGATTTTAATTTTCACAGTTCATTTGGAGCCTGAGCCAGGATGAGAGGTTCATTCTCGGAGTGAATTATAACGTGGCAGCCTTTTAAATAAATGTACAAATAATTGAAAGAAAGAAAAATAGAGGGTTATGAGGTAAGAAGGGTTTATTTTTTTAGGTATATATAGGTCGGCAAAAATCGTGGGCTAAAAGGCCTGTATGGTGCTGTAATGTTTTCTGTTCTATGTTTTTGTCACGTGAACTCTTATTTGAGGCTGCATCATGGCTACAGCCTATTGTCTACCATTCTCAACTAATGCAGCTGTTACCTTAATTACTTGTTTTGCGACCATGTAACACAGTTAAATGATCCCACTTCATTACCTTTGGTATTTAATTTGGAGGTACTTATATTCAACACTGTCACATTTGTGGCCCAAAATGTGAAGTTAATAAAACATTAAACACAAGTTTTATCAGGTAAACTTCTCAGTGGCTTTTTATTTTCCCGTTTTCCTTTGTTCTCCTGCTTGTGTTCTTATCTCTCTCTCATACCACATGACTTCCAGTACATCTCATACATATTCATTATCATGACATCCCTCCTTTAATCAGAAATAAACTTTACCTTCACTTACCAATATCCCTCGGAAACATACAAACATCGTAACTAATGGTAATACTATAACTCAACTACATAAAATTTACTTCCTACAGCACTCATACATGCACTTTATGATATAAGATTAAAATACTGTCCGAAAATTCTTATTAAAACTATGGCACAAAGTCTTCGTATCGTTTGGGCACTTTCCGGTTTCGTTTCGGCCTGCCTGCGATATTGTCGTCACTTCTCGGTTGTTCATTCTCGGCGTCGGAAATACTGCTCGCCACGGCTTCGGGTGTTTCTGGCGCTCTAGTCACTTCATCAGGAGTGCTGGTAACTGCCTCTGGAACATCATCAGGTCTCTCAGTTTCAGCATCTCATATTGGCCCTTCAACCTCTTCGCTCGATGTATCTCTGGACTGGTACCTTTTTACACTTGATACATTTCTCTTATACAGGACTCCAGTCGGAGACTTGACTGTCACCATACTGCCACTTCTGGATACGACAGTATAGGGTTGATGGTAATAAGGTGTGTCTAGCTTACCATCAGTTTCATGCCTCACTAGAACATTATCTCCTGGCATGATGTCTGAGTACTTGGCTCCACGTTTCGAGTCTGTGTACAGCTTTGCTGCACCTTTCTTTTCAGCATCGTGGTCCCTCATCTCCTGGTTGTCTCGGATTTCCTTTATTTCTGGCATTTTTGTGCAGATTTTTCTCCCAAAAAATGCTTCTGCAGGACTTTTTCCAGTGGTTGCATGAGGCGTTGCTCGATAGACAGCCACATAAGATAGCAATGCTTCTTGCCAATTTTGTCCTTCTGCGAGTGCAATCCTCAACGTTTTTCAATGGACTAATTTTGTCTCTCTACTTCTCTGTTGGCTTGCGGCCATTTCAGAGTTACTTTATGATGGTGGATACCTGTGGTCCTCATGTATTCCGCAAATGTCTCTGAAATGAATTGTGGACCATTGTCAGAGTACAATGTAACAGGTAATCCATATCTTGCGAATATCTCTGCTAACGCTTGTATTGTTTTTTCAGTGGTTGTGGACTTCAACACCACGTACTCATAGTATCTGCTGTAGTAATCTATCACTACCATAATTGATTCACCAGTCGGTAAAGGTCCAAGAAATTCAACAGCTACGTCGATCCATGGTCCTGTTGGGAGTTGCGTACTCCGGATCGGTTCTGGCGGATTACTCCTACTTGTGATTTGACATCCGTGACAAGTTTTAACAAATTTCTCTGCATCCTTATCACAACTTGGCCACCATACCTTGGTCCTGAGGTTTTGCTTGGTACCAACAATACCTAGGTGTCCTTCATGCACTAAGGATACGATCTTCGGTCTCAATCTTTGTGGTATCACCAATCTGCAACCTCTTAATACACACTGTCCGATGCAACAAAGTTCGTCTCTAATGGGAATGTAAGCTTTGTGAGTACACTTGTCCCATTGTCCACTCTGTATGCATTCTCTTACTTCCCTGAGTTCTGGATCATGTTCGGATTCTCTCTCGACTTCCTTCGTAGTCACAGCTTTCGGTGTCGACTGAATAGCTACGAAGCGTACAAAGCTCTTTGTTTCTGTTCCCAATTCTGACTTGGAATGTGGACCACCATCCTTCACCAATCTGGACAGCGGATCTGCAATGTTTGTTTTCCCTGCAATGTGGATTACTTTATATTTGTAGGGTTGTAGTCTGAGTACCCATCTCTCTATTCTGGCACATTGTTTGGATCTAGGTGCATAGATCACCTCTAAAGGCTTATGATCTGTGATGAGTTCAAATTCAATGCCGTATAAATATGCATGGAACCTCTCACAGGCCCATACAAGTCTGAGTGCTTCTTTCTCTGTCTGAGAGTATCTTCTTTCCACATCTGATAACGATCTGCTGGCATAGGCAATGATTCTTGGTCCTCCATCATGCATCTGGACCAACACGGCTCCTAAACCAACTGGGCTGGCATCCGCTATGACTTTGGTTGATGCCGCCAGATCGTAATATCCAAGAGTTTTTGCATCTGTCAGGCTTTGCTTCAGCGCTGTGAACGCTTTCTTCTGCTCAGATCCAAAATGAAATGGTACACCTTTCCTGGTTAGTTTCCTTAGTGGTTCTGCCACTGTAGCGAAATTAGGAATGAACTTTGCACAAAAATTGACCAATCCCAGGAAACTCCTCACCTCTGTTGTGTTCTGAGGTGCACGTGCCTCTTCAATAGCTTTCACCTTGGCCTCTGCAGGGTTTAGTCCTTCCCGTGTAAGTCTTTGTCCCATGAAGTCCCTTTCTGACACACCGAACTGGCACTTGTTTCCATTCACGGTAAGGCCTGCTTCCTGTAGTCTAGATAGTACACGCCTCAACCGTTTGTCATGCTCTTCCTTCGTTGGTGCATGGACTATGATGTCGTCAGAAATGTTGGCAACTCCAGGAATACCTTGAATCACTCGATGGATTTCATACTGGTAGATCTCCGAAGCTGCATTAATTCCAAATGATAGTCTCTTGTAACGATACAATCCACAGTGAGTCACAAATGTTGTCACATCTCGGGAACCTGGATCCAGCTCTAATTGATGATAGCCCCATTTCAGATCAATTTTTGAGAATACCTTGCTGGTAGTTAGTTCTTGAAGTATTTCCTCCACTGTTGGTATAGGATGTCGTTCTCTAATTATAGCTTCATTGGCCATTCTCATGTCAACACATAGTCTTATGTCACCCTTTGGTTTGGGCACAATCACTACTGGGCTGACCCATTGTGTCGAATGTTCCCCCGGTTCAATAATGTCTTGTTCGATCAATTCTTTAATTTTGGCTTCGACTTTCCCACAAAGTCCAAACGGAGTTCGGAGCATTGGTTGTGCCTTAGGTTTGACCGTTTCATCAACCGCTAGCTTCAATTGATGACCTTTCAGCTTTCCTACTCCTTGGAAGACTGCGGGGAATTCTTGCTTCATATCCTCGTATGACTGAATTGAATTGACACAAGCTCCAATATGAAGTATTGCCAGGTCTTGCGCTGTGCTTCTACTCAGCAATGGTTCTCCCCTCTCTTCTATGAACATAAACTCTGCTTCGGTGTACTTATCTCCAGCTTCAACAGTTGCAGTAAAACATCCAATGGTCTGCAATGGCTTGGTTGCTGTGTATGGATACAGTTTCTTGGAACACTTATTTGAGGTACAGATAATCTTTTTCCTTTTCAACTTTTCCCATAAATGTCGATCAATCACATTACTGTCACTGCCTGAGTCTACAATGACCTGCACTGTCACTCCACCAATGATCACTGGGACCTTCTCATGACGTACTTCATTCAACGTAAATTGGTAACAACTCTGTTCCTCCTGGGTATCATCATCGTCACCGTCTATCTGGCAAATGGTATCTTTCTTTGCAGGATACTTTCCTTTCCCCCAGGCTTTGCCTTTGGAAGTTGCACTCTTCCCCTTCTGGTCTGCATTGGACTTGCTTTTGCACTTCTTTGCAAAGTGGTCCTTACCTCCAGACTTTCTGCAAACTTTGCCTTTGGCCGGGCAATATGGGTCTTTTCCAAAGTGACCTCGGTTTCCACATTGATAACACTCCATGTCCTGTGTCGGCGTATATCTTGGCTGGTTATGGCGATGTGAGAGCCTCTTAATTTGCTGGCTTGAGTTGTCTTTCAGGGTCATGGTATGAAATTGCCCTTCAACAGCCTCTAATGCAGCAGCAATGGTTAAAGCATCGGTGAGTTCCAACTCACTCCCTCTTTCCAGTAGACGTCTTCTGAGTTTATCTGATCTGCAGTGCTGTACGACTTGATCCAATAATTGGTTGTCCAAATCAGCTTGCATGTAATTGCATCCAACAGCTAGCTGGCGTAGTCTCGTCACGTACTGAGCAATTGTCTGGCCATCTTCTTGTCTCGTTCTCCGAAACAAATGGCGTTGAAATGTAGCATTCGGTGTCACTACATAGTGTGCATTTAATGTATCTACCGCTTTCCGGTACTCATCCTTTCTTCCAGTATTCAAAAGTGTTTTAAATGTTTCCCGAACTGAGGGTCCTGCAGTGAAAAGAAGTAACACCCTTCTCTGCGCTTTTTGTTCAATGTACCGGTATCTAGAAATAGGCCACGACTGTTGGCATAGGATTCAAATTCTTCCAGCCATGCCTTCCACTTCACACTTACAGTGCTTGCATCACCCGTTGGGTCAAAATGAGCAATTCCACTATGTGTTAGAAAGTCACCGTCTGCCCCAGCCATGAGGAAATATTCCAGCCCCAAAAGTACTGAGTCACAGAGAAAATTCTTATCACCTTGAAGTTGTCTGTAATCCTCTATAATCTTGTTTAGTCTTTAATTTTCTTCAAGCTTCTTTCATCCTCATCGCCAATGTCACATTTGTGGCCCGAAATGTGAAGTTAATAAAACATTAAACACAAGTTTTATCAGGTAAACTTCTCAGTTGCTTTTTATTTTCCCATTTTCCTTTGTTCTCCTGCTTGTGTTCTTATCTCTCTCTCATACCACGTGACTTCCGGTACATCTCATACATATTCATTATCATGACAGACACATCATGGTATTATTAGTGTATATTTTATTTTAATAAAGGAGTGTGGATTTGCCAACCATGAGGTTACAGAAGGCCCTTTTATAGAGGATAAAAATTTGACGATAAAAGCAGATATTCTCTGCACCTACCTCCATAAATGCTCGGCCCGCTGCTCCAAGACGCTGACTCCGATCCCTCCTCAGGCTCGTTACAGAGGTAGAGTGGAGCACTCCACTTCGGTCCATAAATATGCGGCTGGCTAAGGGCGGGCTGATGTCATTGTGATGACGCTATCAGCTTGCAACACGTATTAAAAAAAAAGAGGTTCCTGTTATAAAACCTGAGACTTCTTCCTCCAGCTCTACTTCCCGACACTGTCCCTTCGACCCGTTGAAGTACTGGAGGTTGGAGTCCCTTGGTGTGCTGGAGGAGCAGCGCCGGGCAGGTGAAAGATCAATGGCCATCTCCGTTACCCATAATCCCCCATGCAGTTGGAACCACACTGCATTTCCCAGAGTGGTTCCAGCTGCATGGGGGATTATGAGTAACAAAGACAGCCATTTGCTCGCTGCGTATGTATGCCATCATGTTGATGAACGGCACTACGGCACCAGTCACCCTGCCTCCATCGGCTCTGGAGGACACAACGAGGCACCGCTCTTCATAAAAGTGACACTGCAGCAGCCTTTCAGGCCTTTTCTATAAAAAAAGGTAAGTGTTCATTTTTCTCCACCTCTGGAGTCGGCCTCGAAGCAGGGCCCCTCCATCAAAACGACTAGAGAATGTTGGTATACAATCACCCTGCTGCTGGTGACTTTTCTATGTTAACATCAGCTCCTTGATGGTACAAGAGGTTCATTGTTCTCTCAGGGGGATAACCTGGTTTTTCCAGGGCCTGTGTGTCTCAGACCAGTGAAGAATCTAGACTATGAAACAGTGTAAAAAAGTTTCCAAGAAAAATGATGTAATTTTACAGTTTAATATTTATAGATTCATTATTGTTAACTCATGGCCATGAGGTAATGTCAAAAGTTCAACAGTGTCCAATGTGCTTTAAAATGAATATGTGACAACCAAAAACCATAGGAGAATCAAATCTACAAAATCACAACCCTGGCTGCAATTTATTCTGAACAGCTAATACCATAATACAAAACTAACAGGAGCAGGGCTGAGACGACACTTACAATTCTTTGAAGAACATTACTAATTATCACTTCTGCTTCTTGGTATCATCTGGTGCTGCAGCATTTAGAAAGGGCAGTCTTGATGCCTTTACTAATTACTCCCTTAATGAGATACATTTATAGGCAGCTAATTGGGCTAGTCCTATGGGAAGCAATCATTCTGTGAAAGGAAGAAAATAGTGATAGACTTTTATCACAGCGTGATACAAACTCTGGTGTTATGGGAAGAATCAACTTTTAGTTCAATCAATCAACCCATTGAAATGGAGGAAATAACTCACCAAACAATAAAATCAAAAGAAACAGGAGATTTTACTAACATTTGATTTTGTTTTCTCTTTATTTAGGTTAACCTTGCAATTATAAAATTGCTACCTATTTTACTTAAGTTTAAAATATAGTTACCAAATAGGTCAAATGTGTTTGCTGTTTAATTATTAAATTTGCACTTCAGTGATGAATAAATTATTGATATTTGACAGTCTCAAACAGTATTCAGTTTCATATAATTTGAACAAATCCATTCACAAAAGCAATACAAAGTGATGTCATAACACAAAATGAGACATAGAATGTTACAGCACAGAAAAACAGACCTTCTGGTCTGTGCCAACCAATAAAACTAGCTAGTCCCACTGACTTACTCTTATTCCATAACCCTCCAGACCACTCCTATCCATGTATTTATCCAATTCATTTTTAAAACTCAAGATTGAATCTACATTCATCAAATGGCAGCTCATTCCACACTCCTACCATACTCTGAGTGAAAAACTTTCCCATAATGTTACCCTTATACCTCTCCCCTTTCACCCTAAAGCTATGACATCTTGTATCCATCTCCTCCAATCTAAGTGGAAACATCCTACTCACATTTACTCTGTCTATACCCTCATAAACCTCTATCAAGTCTCCCCTCATTCTTCTTCATTCCAAGGAGTGTAGTCCTAACCTGTTTAATCTTTCCCGGTAATTCAACTCCTGAAGACCCAGCCACATCTTAGTACATTTTCTCTGCACTCTTTCTATCTTATTGATATATTTCCTGCTGCTAGGTGACCAGAAATGCACACAATATTCTGTGGCCTCACCAATGACATGAATAACTTCAACATAACATCCCAACTTCTATATTTCTTTGATTTATAAAGGCTAAGATGCCAAAAGCATTTTTTACAACCCTGTCCACATGTGATGCCACCTTCAGGGGACAATGTATAAGTATTCCCAGGTCTCTTTGCTCCTCTTCAATGACCTACCATTTATTATTTATATCCTAACCTGATTTGCTTTTTCAAAGTGCAACACCTCACACTTATCTGCATTAAATTCCATCAGCCCAATTTCCCAGCTGATCCAGATCCCTCTCCAAGCCATCTATCTTTGTGTCATCAGCAGACTTGCTGATCCAATTCACCACATTATCATCTATGTCATTTATATAGATAACAAACAATAATGGCCCCAACACAGACCCCTGAGACATACCACATGACACAAATCTCCAGTTGGAGAAACAACCATCCACCACCACTCTCTCTTTTCTTCCACCAAGCCAATTTCAAATCCAGTTTGCAACCTCTCTATGCATACCAGTATCCTAATCTTTGGAACCAACCTTTCATGTGGAACCTTGTCAAAGTCCTGACTAAAATCCATACAGACAACATCCATAGCCTTTCCCTCATTAACCTTCTTGGTAACTTCCTCAAAAAACTCTACAAGATTTGTTAAGCACATCCTATCATGCACAAATCCATGATGACTGTCCTCAATCAGCAGATGATGGTCCAAATATTTATATATCCTATCAAATAGAAATCCTGCAAATAATTTACCTACTACTGATGTCAGGCTCACTGGCCTATAGTTGCCTGGTTTACTCTTGGAGCCCTTCTTAAACATGAGCCACCCTCTAATCCTCCAGCACCTCCCCCATGACTAAGCACATTTTGAATATATCTGCTAGGGGCTGTGTAATTTCAGCATTTGTCTCCCTCAAGGTGGGGGGGGGGGCAGGAATATCATATCCAGGGAATGTGTCTACCTTTATTCATTGTAAGGTAGCAAGCACCTCCTTCTCCTTAAACTCCATATGTTCCATGACACTTATATTTGTTTCCCTTCCATCCTTATTCATTATGCCAGTTTCCTGCGTAAATATCGATGCAAAAACATTGTTCAAGATCTCCCCCATTTCACGAGACTCCACACATAGTTGACCACTCCGATTTTCTAGAGGTCCAATTTTGTCCCTTACTATCCTTTTATTTTTAATATACTTGTAGAAATCCTTTGGATTTTCCTTCACATTATCTGCCAAAGCACTGTCATATCTTAGTTTTGCCTTCCTAATTTCCTTCTTAAGCATTCTCTTATTATTTTCTACACTGTGCAAGTAGCTCATCTGCTCATGTGGCCTATACTGCATAAATAGCCCCTCCTTTTCTTAACCAGCTCTCCAATATCCATTGAAAACCAAGGTTCCCTTTGTCTGTTAACTTTGCCCTTATTCCTGGTAGGAACATGTAATCTCTGCACTCTCAAAATTGCATCCTTGCCAGCAACTAACTTATTCCAATTGACTCTTCTGAGATCCTTCATCATTTTCTCAAAATTGCCCATTCTCCAATTCAGAACCTCAACTCGAGGACCAGACCTATCCTTCTCCATAATTAACTTAGAAACATTGAAAATAGATGTAGGAGTAGGCCATTTGAGCCTTCAAGCCTACACCACCATTCAATTTGATCATGGTTGATTGTCCACTTATAATGATATTATGGTCACTTGTCCCAAAATGCTCACCTACACATATTTCTGCCACCTGACCTACCTGATTCACTAAAAGAAGATCAAGTATTGCATCTTCTCTTGTAGGTATCTATTCATATTGAGGTAGAAAACTTTCCTGTACACATTTGGCAAACTCCAACCCATCCAGTCCTTTTACAGAATGTGAGTCCCAGTCTATGTGTAGAAAGTTAAAATCTCATACTATCACAAATTTCTGTTTCTTACACCGGTCTGCTACCTCCCTACAGATTTGCTGCACCAATTCTCTCAGACTATGGACGTTCTATAGTACAGTCCTATTAGCGTGCTCATGCCATTCCTGTTCCTCAGCTCCACCCATATGGCTTCTGTAGATAAGTCCTCAGTGCTCTCCTGTCAATGCACAGCTGTGATATTTTCCATGACTAGCAATCCCACACCTCCTCCTTTTCTCCCTTGCCCTCTATCCCATCAGAAACAACAGAACCCTGGAACATTGATAAGTCAATGTGGATCATCCATTACCCATTCACATTAATTTTATTTTTGTTCTCTCCACATTTTCAATAGTCACATCTAGGTTTTCTCCTGCACAGCAGGAGCAATTCACAATGACCAATTAATCTACCATCCTGCAAATTTATGGGAATGGGAGGAAACCTGAGTACTTGGAGGAAATCCATGCAGTCGCAGGGAGAATATGCAAACACCACATAGGCAAAACCTGAGTTCAGGTTGAAGCTAAGTCACTGGAGCTGTGAGGAGGCAGCTCTCCTAATAGTGCCACTGCACCATATATATGAGACCCTACCACAAACCATAATCATTTTAAAACAACAAGGTGGGAGTAAGATTCTCATGAAGAAACAGAAGGGGAAAATGGGCTGAACTGCATCTGGTATTTTCGTGTTTTAAATTATCAAGGTGCATTCTGAGTAAAGCAAAATTTCATGCTTCAGCAATCTGATTGCTTTATTGGAAGAAACAAAATAAATAACAGGACATTTAATTTCCTAATCCAATGGCAAGGAGAGAAGCCACAGGCTAATGGAATGTCCTGCAGTCTCAGGTGCTTCAATAATCTTTGACTAATTCTCCAGAAGATTTGTTAACTTTGATAGTCTTGCCAATTTGATGACATCATAATTCCTTCTTTTAATTTTATATTTTATAGCTTCTCACATCCTTTAAATAACTAACTTGATAATGAATAAAGAAAGCATGTTTTAGCATTTTCATTATTGTATTTAACTATTCTATACATATCCAAATTATATTTTGGAATCATTTTGATATGATCAAGATTGTTTCGCAATGTATTGAATGATCCAACAGAACTAGTTTAGCTGTGAAACTGAGTTGTTAGAACTGTCCAGACAAATGATCTATGCTATGTTTGTTCTTTCAAGAAGAATGACTTTATGTGGGTTTAACACTTAACCAACTTTATTATCCTTGATCTGCTTCAGCTGAATTCCCTTGACTCCTGCCATTAACACTTCTGGTTTCTATCCAACCGCATGCATTGCATGCTGGGAAATGTAGTTCTTTTTATATACGCATAATAACACATTTTCCCCCTTTAAAAAAAAAACAAAAGCACAAACACAATATTATGTCGACATTACAAGGGTTTCTACATTCTGTTATCAGTCTCTTTCTACTCAGTAGCTTTCGATCAGTGTCTGATCTGGTTTCATAGTCCTTTTTGGTCTGCATGTGTTTTCACCAGTGTAGTCCTTGCATTTGCCCCATTAGACTTGATATCTTTCTATGGACACTGAACCACATGTTCCTTTCCTTCCTGTCAGCTGCTCGAGTCAGTTCATCAGCAGCAAACAGGTATTTTGCTGGCATGTAGATCATTTTCATATTTCTGCAGCCTTATCAACATGAGCTGAACTCTCATGAGACAGTCATTCAATGGTTGGACATAATTGAGACCAGTGGTTTATGGCCTGTCTCGACTTCATAAGCTTATCCAAAAATATATTGATGGAACTTTTCACATACATAAGAAGCTCCTTCTCTATCTGTGATAATTGGCTTCTGCTCTTGTTAATGCCCTTGATGCATAGGCCACAGGTTGCCATGTGTCCTCATGTTGCTGCAGTAGTACTGTTTCAGGGCCATGTCAGGATGCATCAGATGAGATCCTAGTGAGCCTGTCTGTATCATAAAATTTTCGTAAAACCTTTTAGGACTTTTTTGAGAGCCTAGGAGCATACTTCTTCCTTGTGTGACTATATCCACTCAATTTTCTGCTTAAGGAGTCACCGAAGTGGTGCTGACACAGTCGACAGATGAGGGATAAAATTAGGCAGGTAAGTCATTATCCTCAAGAAATGTCTCACCTCCTCTTTGTTTTGGGGTCTCGCCAAATTCTCAATGGCTGATATCTTTCTTGGATCAGGCTTCACTCCCTGTTCAGATATGACATCTCCAATGAAGGTCAGTGGCTTTACACCAAACTCACATTTCTCTTTATTTAATTTCAAATTGACATTCCATCTCATGTCAAGTGTTTGTCTTAGTCATGTATCATGTTATTGTTGGTGGACCCCCATACAATGATGTCATCTATCATGGTTTCAATACCAGCTATTCTTTCAAAGCTCATGTGGATGGTTTTATGGTAGACTTCTGGTGTGGACAAGATTCCATATGATAGCTGAAGAAAGTGGTATCTTCCTTGTGGGGTATTGAAAGTGCATAGTCTCGAACGTGCCTCATCGAGCTTCACCTGCCAAAACCCTGATGACACTTTGAATTTGCTGAACCATTTTGCACCTGCAAACCAGGACATTATTTCATCCCATGTAGGTAATTTAAAATGGTCTCTCTTGATGGCTTTATTGAGATCTCTTGGGTCTAGACATATATACAATGCACCATTTTTCTTTTGCAAGATGTCCAGTGAGCTGACCCACTCTGTAGGTTCTTCAATTTTCAGTATGACTTTCATCCATTCCATTCATTCTAGTTCTTATTTAAGTTTGTCCCTAAGTGGAAATGAAACTTTCCTCCATGCATGGACAACAGGAGCCTCTGTCTCATCTATGTGGATCTTGTGTGCACCAGGTAAACATCCAAGCCCCTCAAAGGCATTGTGTACTCTTCCATGAGTGTTGTGTGCTTATCTTTGGTCTATGAAGCCACTGTGTAAACTCTTTTTCACCAGGTCAAGCTCTTCACAAGCACTCAGACCTAATATTGGCTGTATTCTCTTTTTTGCAATCAGTAGCTGTGATTTTAGATGCTACCCTTTGTGTTTGGTCACCATACAAGCCCCTTTTACTGGAACATTCTCTCCAATGTAGCCTGTCACTTTTAATTTCACTGGATAAATCTTGCTCTTTATGGTGAAGCTCTTATAATCTCCCATAGATAACAGATTCACTTGGGCTCTGGTGTTGAGCTTAAATGCAATTACTGTCTCTTTAACAGTCACTAGAACGATCCATTCTGTTTTGCCAGCAGTAGTCTGCAGTGAATCCATGAAGAATTCCTCCATTTTTTCATCCACTGTGTATACCTTTCTGTTGGTATCCACTGCTTTGGAGCACTTTGCAAAATGATTCTTTTTCCTACATTTATTGCATCTTTGGAATCTGTCTACTTCCACACCTGCTGCATTTTCAGTTTGACCTTATCAATTTGCATGGTGGTTGCTTTGGGAAACTCCTGGTGCTCTGCTTATCTGTTTTCACACATGCACTGTTGTGTCTATCTTGTGTAGTTCCTTAGTGTGGTCTCTGCTGCCCTACACATATTTACAGCCTTTTCCAGATTCAAATATTTTTCTCACAACAGTCTTTGTCTAAGACCATTATTTGGGATTCTGCAAATGTGTGAATTTTTCAAATCTCCAAATTCACTGGACTTAGTGTGTGATTAGGTCAATGCTCATACCTTGCTTCTGGACACAGGAGAAAAACTTGAATCTCTTAAATGTGACGTTTTTACTTGGAACAAAGTCCTCCTCAAATTTTATCCATCATGAAAGCCGTCTCATCAATTTGAAAACTGTTATATATATCCAAGGCATCTTCACCCATCATGTGCAGAAACGTAGATGCTTTCCTTTTTTCATCGGTCTCTCCCAGCTTTCAAATAAATGTTGAGGCATTTCCAATTATCGGCTAGATTGCCGGTAAACTGCATCAATGTGGGAGGACTTTGCTTATCCATGCTTATGAACTATTGTCTTCTTTTATTCACTCAGACACTTCTGACATCATTTTATGTTTGTTCTTTCAAGAAGAACAACCCTACATGGGTTTAACAGTAAACTGACTTTATTTTCCTTGAGCTGCTTCAAATGACTTCTAGTGATAACACCCGCAACTCGTGGCATATACCTCTTCCAGTCTGCCCAGTCGCATGCATTGCCTGCTGGGAAATGTAGTTTTTATTCACAAGCATAATAACACAATCTGTAATGCCCCTAGCAAATACAGATGCTACAGGGCTAAGTTTAATAAACTTTGTAATAATCAGTTTTGAAAGGACAACAGAATAAACTGCAATAACACAGTGCAAATCAACTGTAAATTGCCTTGACTGTACAACTTGACTTGTTACCCTTTGCAATCTCGCAGTATACCCAATTCACTTCAATCTTAAGTATCATTTGAGAGAGCAAGGTAAAACTTCCAAGTGTACACGTTGGTCTTTACATTGCCTATTATGAAATAATGGGAAGGAAAGTTGGGAGTAATCTATGGAAAACATACAAACGTATGTTTGCTGGCCTCTGTCGGTTATCGCTGGCCATGGGTACTGTGCCACTGATGGCTGGAATGGCCTCTCCAGGGCATGGCCTCTCCAGGGCATGGCCTCTCCAGGGCATGGCCTCTCCAGGGCACAAGCCAGGGCAGAATTGATTTGGAGATCCATCTGTTACCCATACAGTAGAACCTCCCCTCCCCCAACACCTCCATGCTAATGACAGGTCCAAAGTAATGATGATTATCAATATAGTTAGAGACCAACAGCAATGCAGGAGGTGTCATGCTGGTGCTGGGTAGAGCAGTCAGCCACCCCTGGACTTTGACTCCAGAGTTTCCCTCGGGTTTACTCCCAAAGCCTTTCCCATGAGCAGGTGGAGGTTTGAAATCAGAGTTTTCCTTCTCCTAGATGAGCTACCATCCATGGTTAATGAGCCCCAACTGCTGGAGCAACTTTTTTCAAGGTCCCAGTGCCCCACCTTTGCCCCTTCTCCTGTCAGTGAAAACTGCTCTGCCGGGCATAAGAACTATGCCTCACGTGAAGGCCAGAAGTTGTTCTTAGTTGTCAGAGGCTATTTGAGGCGCAGACAATGAAGAGCATTTGTGTAGCAGTGGGAGCTCATCCCCACTGCCACCCTTCAGCTATGACAACCTTTAGAGGCAAATGTATGTTAAAGTTTAAATTTATTTGTCATATTATATTTGGTATCCTTTTTTTTCCTTTGGCTTTGGCTTCGCGGACAAAGATTTATGGAGGGGTAATGTCAGCTGCAGGCTCATTTGTGGCTGACAAGTCCGATGCGGGACAGGCAGACATGGTTGCAGTGGTTCCAAGGGAAAATTGGTTGGTTGGGGTTGGATGTTGGGTTTTTCCTCCTTTGTCTTTTGTCAGTGAGGTGCCCGCCGAACTGTGAGGTGCCAAGATGCACGGTTTGAGGCGATCTCAGCCCACTGGCGGTGGTCAATGTAGCAGGCACCAAGAGATTTCTTTAGGCAGTCCTTGTACCTCTTCTTTGGTGCACCTCTCTCTCGGTGGCCAGTGGAGAGCTCGCCATATAACACGATCTTGGGAAGGCAATGGTCCTCCATCCTGGAGATGTGACCTACCCAGCGCAGTTGGATCTTCAGCAGCGTGGATTCTATGCTGTCAGCCTCTGCCATCTCAAGTACTTCGATGTTGGTGATGAAGTCGCTCCAATGAATGTTGAGGATGGAACAGAGACAACGCTGGTGGAAGCATTCTAGGAGCTGTAGGTGATGCCGGTAGAGGACCCATGATTCGGAGCCGAACAGGAGTGTGGGTATGACAATGGCTCTGTATATGCAAATCTTTGTCAGGTTTTTCAGTGGTTTTTTTTCCAGACTCTTTTGTGTAGTCTTCCAAAGGTGCTATTTGCCTTGGCGAGTCTATTGTCTATCAATGCTAACATTCACGCAACCATATAAAGTAGAAGAACATGATTGCAGTTAGGGGATAGTATTACAATAAAAACAAGATCAATTACAGGTGGAGTCCCCCATATCTGAAGTTCTGAAAACCAAAAAGATCCAAAACCTGAATTTGTTTCGAGCCGACATGACATCACAAGTTGGAAAAAATTCACCACCTGACTAGCCCATGTGGAGCTCTGTAGGCGCCAGTTTGCTTGCAACAGAGTTCTAAGGAGCAAAACAAAATCTTTGCTTCTGGCCGAGAAGATGCCAAACGGAACTGGGTCCGAGTCTTCAGCATCTGCTGCAGCTGGAATCGACGACAGCAACTCCATTCTCAAATTTGGGTGCGATACCATCCATATCAAAGAAGTCATCTTGGGCTCAGGGGAGTTGTGGGGACCTCAGACTCCTGGGCAGGTGTGGGGACCTCAGGCTCTTGGCCAAAAGTCGGGATCTCAGGTACTCAGGCAGGAACAATGACCATAGTCGGGGGCTGGCTGCAGTGGTGGGGAGGTGTCAGGGACTGGTGGCAGCAGTGGGGAGGTGTTGGGGGCTGGCAGCAGCAACGGGGTGATGTTAGGTTCTGGCAATGGCAGTGGGGAGGTGTCGGGGACCGCCATCAGTGGTGGGGAGGTGTCGAAGACTGACAAAGGCAGTGGGGTGATGTCAGGAACCAGCAATGGCAGTGGGGAGGTGTCAGGGACCGGGGGAGGTAAAAGACAAAAACCATTGTTAATGAGGCAGATGGCACTGGAGGAAACATTTGAAAAAGTTGTCAAGGAGAATTTCTAGTGTTTGGTGCTTCATTCATCTTCTTTTGTAAGCAAATATCGTTTTGTTTGGTAAGTACGAAACATTATTTCATGTGAATTTTCCACTTGTCATGTCGGTACTCAAAAAGCCTGCCATTATTATTTTGTTGTTGTCTAACTGCTGATGCAGGTATTCTGCTGATGCTACTGTGCTGATGTTCCAAAAACCAAAACAAAACAAAATCGAAAAACATCTGGTCCCAAGCATTTAGGTTATGGGCCACTGTAAGGGCAGCATGAGAACACTATTCCCCACCTATTACCTACCACCTTCACTACTCCACCTTTTTATCTCCCACCTTTCCTAACCTACCTATTACTTCCCGCTTTTGCTACCATGCTCCTCACGCTATGACTTGGCCCTTACTTTTTTATTCGGACACCTGCTGACATTTTTTTAATATTCTGATGAAGGGTTCAAGCCGAAAACATTGGTTATGTATTTTTTTTTCTAATATATAAAAGACACTGACCTGCTGAGTTTTTCCTGCATTGTGTTTTCACACGAGAGCACTGTTGTATGGTTCATTCAGGAGCCAAATGCATGTTGGAACATGAACCTTATTCCTGGCAAGAGAAAAGAGAAGAGAATGTGTCCTGGACATGATGGGTCCTTTGTAATGTTGGCTGCCTTTCCTAAGGAGCAGGAGATATGGATGGAGTCCATGGAGGAGATCCAAGTTTGTGTGATGTTCTGAACAGTAGTCACCTTCTGTAACTTAGTGTGATTGTGAGCAGAGTCACTCCCGTACCACCCTGTAATTCATCCAGCTATTATACTTTTCATGATGCCTCTGTAAAAATTGTTGCAGAGCATGCCAAACTTTCTGTAGTTCAAGTTTATTTAACACCCAATTGCACAAGTACACCCGACAAAACAGTGTTCTCCATTCCTCTGTTCAAGACATACAAATGCACATGCAGTGCATCTCAGGGACAAATATACATATATCAAAATAAACAAATAAACATTATTAATAACTAGTAGAGTCTCGGAAGGTGGGAATGAGCAGTTTCTTTAGTTGTTCAGTGTTCTCACTACCCATGGGAAGAAGCTATTTCTCAGCCTGGTGATGCTGGCTCTAATACTCCTGGACCTCTTGCTGAAAGATGCTGTGTGCAAGGTTGAAGGGGTCCTCAATGATTCTGCTAGCCTGTTTCAGACAACGATCCTGGTAGATTACGTCGATGGGGGTGGGTGACTTCCTTCATCTTATAAGAAAGTAGAGGGGATGATCTGCTTTCTTAACCATTCAATCAACCTGATTGACCACAGGCAGGTCATTGGAAATGTTAGATCCTAAGAACTTGAGGCTATCTACACTTTCCACTTCAGAGCTACTTCTCTGCCTCCACTCCTGATGTTAATGATAATTTTCTTCATCTTATTGATATGGAGAGGTTGTTATATTGGTTGTACCACTAGTCTTTCAGTCTCCTTCCTAAATTCTGTCTCATTATTTTTCGATATCTGGCCCATTATCACAGTGTCATCAGTGAATTTAAAGACTAAGTTTGAAAAACAGGTAAAGGTAAAGGTCCCATTAGAATGTAACATATATGTAATTCTTTAACTTTTGACTACTGTAAGACAGACAAAGTCACCACTTTGTCCAGCGCCCCTCCTAGAAACCTACAGCACCTGGTGTTCCCAGGCCATCTACCCTCCAAGTACTAATCAGGCCTGAGTCTGCTTAGTTTCCAAGATTAGACAATCTCAGGTGTATTCAGGCTATTAGGTTTGGAGGGAATACAGTAGGGAGTGAGTACACATGCTTGAGGAGCACTGGTGTAGAGTGTGATCGAGGAAGAGATGTTGTTTCCCAACTTCACTGATTGCGGTCTGTAAAGTTGAAAAACTGACATGAAGTCGATGATCCAGTTGCAGAGGGGTGCATTAAAGCCGAGGTACAAAGGTTTGTACATGAGTTTGCTTGGGATGATAATATTGTGGTTGGAAATGAATTCTACAACAGTAGTCTGGCATAGGTATCCTTAGTCTCCACGTGTCCTGCGCTTGAATGGAGGGCCAGAAAACTGGCACTTGCCACGGGCTATTATAGACACCAGGCAAATTAAAGAGGATCAAAGATGAATAGTAGATTTGAGTGTGTGTGTTTTTGGGAGAATCTGACAATGAGAAGAAGGTGTGAAGTTACAGCAGTAACAGTGTCTCAGGAACTGAGGTCAAAAGCAAAAAAATGTTAAAACCTCGTCTGCCAAAATCCATTAACATTATGCTGTGTGTTGCTGACCATGTATTTTAACATAATGTCAATTGCACTATGTTCAGAGAAAACAACAGTACAATGGTGGTCTTGGACAAAATAAGCATTGATATAATTTGGCTTTCATGATTCTGTCAGTTTAATGGAAGCCAGGCCAAATGAGAATTACTCACCCTGAAGTCATAATAAAACTGGTAGGTAATGCCCACTTTCCTAATCTTCCATCCTTTGAATCACAAGCTTGTTTGTGCTATCAGTGGAAAACATACTTGATGCTTGGAAGATAGAGGTCTTACAAATCAGCCTAATTGGACAGCACTTTGCTTCTGTGGCCAAATTTTAAGTCTCCTCTTTGTGGAAGACTTGCCAAGGCAAATAGCGCCTTTGGAAGACTACACAAAAGAGTCTGGAAAAACAACCAACTGAAAAACTTCACAAAGATTAGCGTATACAGAGCCGTTGTCATACCCACACTCCTGTTCGGCTCCAAATCATGGGTCCTTTACCGGCATCACCTACGGCTCCTAGAACGCTTCCACCAGCGTTGTCTCCGCTCCATCCTCAACATTCATTGGAGCGACTTCATCTCCAACATCGAAGTACTCGAGATGGCAGAGGCCGACAGCATTGAGTCCACGCTGCTGAAGATCAAACTGCGCTGGGTAGGTCACGTCTCCAGAATGGAGGACCATCGCCTTCCCAAGATCGTGCTATATGGCGAGCTCTCCACTGGCCACCGAAACAGAGGTGCACCAAAGAAGAGGTACAAGGACTGCCTAAAGAAAGCTCTTGGTGCCTGCCACATTGACCATCACCAGTGGGCTGATATCGCCTCAAACCGTGCATCTTGGCGCCTCACTGTTCGGCGGGCAGCAGCCACCTTTGAAGAAGACCGCAGAGCCCACCTCACTGTCAAAAGGCAAAGGAGGAAAACCCAACACCCAACCCCAACAAACCAATTTTCCCTTGCAACCGCTGCAACCGTGTCTGCCTATCCCGCATCGGACTTGTCAGCCACAAACGAGCCTGCAGCTGACGTGGACATTACCTCTCCATAAATCTTCGTCCACGAAGCCAAGCCAAAGAAAGAAAGAAGTCTAAAGTAATGATGACTGCTTATTTTATTCTTCTGGCTTTTTTCCAAACTCAACAAATGGAAGGCCTCTAACTTAATGATGTCATTGGCTCATAAGAAAGCACTTAACTCGTATGAGGTTACTGGCAGTCTCTTTACAGAGTCTCCATTTTGCTGGTTTTGAAGCAAAAGTGTAACTGGAAACCACAGTGCCTGAATACCTAAGGGAGCAATAACATAGGATACACTCTGGTGTGAATTTGAAAATTGCGTGGGACTAATTGAATTTTGCTTTCAAAGAGCCTATTCAGGTAGAATGGAGTAAACAGCCTCCTTCCTCATGATTCAAAATGACTACTCCTGAGTGATTTGCATTTGATTTAATAGAGCCTTTGCATTTCAAGAAAGAACCCTGTTATCAGGAAGTGATAAGTGAAGACCCATTTTAATTCAACCTGGGGTCCATTTCCCTCTGCTCTGAACAGGGAAAAAAATCAGGGAATTTTTGTACTTTTTTGTATTTTCTGTGGAAGGAGATTCCAGTCTGCTACAGATATAGTTTTTCATGTGGAAATTGCAGTAACTCCATCTGACCTGAGTAGGAGAATAAAAAGAAAGGAATGCATAAGCTTTGCATGAACTGAACAGCAATCTCAGATAAAAGCATCCAGTCTTCTACATTGATGCTGAGATTGCCAAAATAACTGGGCTGGAAAATAGTTGGTTTGTATCTTGCAGAATACTTTCTATGATTCTCCATCTGATGTGACGGCTGGGTGCATGTTTTTAATTTATTTTTTTAAATTTAATTTAGATGTACAGCACGGTTAACAGGCCCTTCCAGCACATGAGCCTGTGCCACCCAAATACAACAATCCCTGAGTGTTGTTTGAAAGGTGGAGAAAATCCATGTAGATATGGGGGAAGAATGTACAAACTCCTTACTGTCAGGGCTGGACTCCAAACCCGATTGTTGACTCTGTGATAGGACTGCACTAATCGCTAACTACACCAGCAATGGTTACAGCAATAACCTTATCAAAATGTTGCTGTGCCACAAGTGGATTTGAGGGTTAATTTTCGTGCATTCATGCCCATCTGTGGTCAGAAATTCGTTGAGTTATTGAGTTTGGCAGCATGTAAACAGGCCCTTCAGGCCATCTTTGGTTATTTTGGTCATTTCCTGGCGAAGAAAGTGACAAATATAAATTCGGATTTCTGCTCCTATTGCAATGATTTCAATTTTTTAATGATTTGGGTCAGGTACATGATTATGACCTGAGATTTGCATTAAATTATTACAACAATATTGATGTGACAGCAGCTGGCTGCAACTTTCCACATCCATTTCTGCAGCTACAAAACTGAATAGAATACAGTTCAGATATTTAAACCTAGTGCATGGAAGCCTACTGCTTTAAACAACAATTGACCTTGTCCCACATAGTATGCTTTGAAAATTCAAGGTAGCAATGTGAAACCACTGTGGTACAAGAGAATTGTTCAGTGACTGCGGAGGCAAAAGCCACAGCAGGTCAAAGGAACACATTGTCCTGGAAGGGGAGGTGATACAAGGCTTGAAAACTGCAAATTCAATCTAAGAATGCACCCTTCCCAGTTCTCAGCTGATTAGTATTCAGTTAGCCTTGTCTACAGTGCAATAGATTAAATTACCACAATGCCTCTGACGTGTTCTTTGAAATGCTAAAAGCATTTGTGGACTATGGTTTGAGTTTGAAATTGTGCACCCAAAGTTTCAGACTCAGGAGAGAAGTAATAGCAAGGCCAATGAGAGGCATGAGAAGAAACACTCACTGAAGAACCCAAGAAACTGACAAGACAAAACAGTTCCTGTTACTGGACTCCCAGTCAACCGATTGCTGAAGCACAATGGCTGTTGTATGCATGCATAGAACCACAGAATTACACAATCCATAAGTAGATTCTTCATTCAGTCATGTCTCTGGCAAAATATCAAGTGCCTATCTATACTAATCCAATTCACCATGTTTGGAGAATTTCCACCAAACCGAGGAAACAGTTGTGAATGGGAATAAATATGGCCTCAGCGTGACGCTGTCCAGGAACTAATTAGAAAAGAAGAATAGTAGGGCACTCATTCCAGGTTGACTTCCCATCTACTATTGAATCACCCCTACAAAGCCTTATAAGAAAGGCACAAATAATATAAAAATGTTGTTACTTATTTTTCAAGACATTTTTTTTCTTGGCAGACCTCAAGTACTGTCATTCTAGCACTTCCTGAAAAGGAGGTGGGCATGATGCCCTGTGAAGAACCAAAATTAATTTCCTCAAATAAAACTGTGGCCAGAATAAACTAATAATCACTGTACCAAATTTACACTGACCAGAGGTACACAACTGTGGGTGTAAAATATTAGAGAATGTTACCACTAATGAGCATCTCTCTAAAAATGGAGCAATGATTTAATGTAAGATCTTTAAGATCTTTATTGAGTTGAAAACATTCTCAGTGTGTTGTTTCGACGGCATATAAATTAAAAAACTGGGAATACATTCTTCTTTGTACTCCAATGAACCCGGAATATATCTAATTCTAGCACTATTTTTATCTTCACTTGAAACTTCCTACATGATTGTCTCTCATTCTACTTGTTCCAGTATATTTAAGATTATATTTCTCCTCGAATATTATTCTGAAAGAACCCCTATCTCAATTTAACCCCATCTCTCTTTATTGAGTTATGTCTATCCTTTATCCAATTCTTATCTTCAGATTCAACTCTTTCTCTACATTTATTCTTGATTCTAATTCTTCTGGCATATTTATCTTTCACTTTAGTTCTCTGGTTTGTTTATCCTTTGTTGCAATTTTCCTTGTGCTTTCTCATGGGAAATCAAGCAGGAGATGAGCTTTCACAGAGTCAAAATAACAGTGTTTTGGGTTAGAACTGCATCCTCTTATTTCCCATTGTCTATTTATCCCTTTACCTGGTACTAGTACAGTTATCCTCATCTGCACTTCACCCAACTTCCACTTGTTCCATTCTCAGAGAGAGACAGTGTATGAGGATGGACTTTTCACAGTAGTAGAGTGCAATCAGATGGAGGAGAAGCACTCTGGGGTAAGTTATCCAGACAACTCATGTTTAGATCTCGAGAAAATTAAATAGGCTTCCATTTCCTCCAGTATTCCAGTGAGAAACTGCAGGGAAATAAACATGAATCCATCCTATAAATACAGTTGAAGGGAGCTTAGCTCTGCTGGCAGACTGCTTTGTACAGCAGCAGAATTAAAGGAAAAGAATACTGGGTCCAATATTAAAGAAAATGATAATTCTTTATCAAGGGGTTTTCATTGTACATAGAATTTGAACATTTATATTTGATTCCAACTACCGATAATTAGGAAGGAAAGGGTATGTTAGTTTTCTTTACAAAAGTGTTTGCAGACAAGAGTAAGGAAGTCTTACACTTGTGGTGAGCATTCTACTGATTAATGCAATAGGTATTTTTATTTGACAAATTAGAATTAAGATGGGCCTCCTTCATTTGCAGCCATTTCTGAGAGTGAAAGCCTTAATTTAGCTGACTTTCAGTATCACGTTCAGCAGTATTTGCACACTTCGCTGAACGAGATACTGAAAGTCGACTAAATTAAGATAGTTCTAGATTTGTTTCTTAATGGCCTTTAAAAAACATATAAAACCATGATGGCTACGGATAAAGTAAATGCTCAGAATCTTTTAACTCAATTCTGGAACATAGGATTAATATGATATTAGATATGAGAGTTTATTTTTACATGCACAAACAAGTAGTGAAATACTTACTTGACACATAGGTTCACAAGATACATCAATAAAAGTGTAAATTAAAATACTTCAATTTACTGAGATAAAAAATAAATATAAATGTAAAAGGATAGATAAATAAATAATCACAATTACATTTAGTGCAACAAATGTGATACAGATACTCCCTGAGTTACAATATATGTGACTTACAGCCATCCATACATTCAACTGAGTAAAAATCTGTATAAATTAAAAAAAAACATATATGTAAATATAAAAATTACACTTGGTTGTTCATCCACCAGTGCTAATGGCTCCGTGCGTATGATAATGACTGTCAGACAATATCCTGGCATTATGTACATCACAGCATCTCTTTCAGTTCTCACGATAAAAGAATGCGGTAAAGGCTGTTGGGAGTGTGTGGGGCAGTGGGATCAGTGTGGGGACTGATAACATAGGGACTACATTCCAGGCTAACATACTTCCGATCTGTCCATTTCGAGATATCACATGTCGGTCAGAATTGAACTGGGACATAAGTCCGGGAGTATCTGTATTTCTAAAGAGCAAACAGATATTTTAGTGGTTCCAGAGTAGTTTATGATTAGGTTAATAAGGGGAGGTGCAAGACAAAAAAAAACTATTCTTGAAATAGAACTTCAGCTTTCGAAACCTTCTGCCTGAATGTTGTAGCGAGAAGAGATAGTGGCCTGAGTTATGGACATCCTTCACTATTTTGGCTGCTTTCTTAAGACAATGACTCATTTAGATGTCTTCAATGGATGAGAGGTTGGTGCTACATTTACCACTTTCTGCAGCTTTCTGCATTCTTGAGGTCTCAAGTTTTTAAACCAGACTGTGTTGTATCCAGTCAGTGTACTTTCCACATTGCATATGTAGAAGTTGGTTGGAGTATTCAACAATATGAGAAATCTCTTCAGACTTATTGGAAAGTTGAAGTTGTTTCAATGTGCTTGCTCCAGGAGAGGTCCTCTGATTTGTATGTCCAGGAACTTGAAGGCACTAAACCTCCCCACCACAATCTCATCAATGAAGACCTTTCTGAGATGGGTCGTGTATATGGCATAGTCCTTTGTCACCCCCTCTCAACTCCTAAAATCAACAATCAGCTCATTGGTCATACTAATGATGAGAGTATCACCCTTTTAACACTGCTACTTCAAGCCGGGTATAATGCACCTTTAATATACCTTGTCTACCTGTATAAACACAATGAAGGTGGACTGGGGCATAATTTCAGACCCATCTTCTATCTGTCAAGTGATATAGTATCAGAGGCAAAGTCTTCTTCTTTGGCTTGGCTTCGCGGACGAAGATTTATGGAGGGGGTAAAAAGTCCACGTCAGCTGCAGGCTCGTTTGTGGCTGACAAGTCCGATGCGGGACAGGCAGACACGGTTGCAGCGGTTGCAGGGGAAAATTGGTTGGTTGGGGTTGGGTGTTGGGTTTTTCCTCCTTTGCCTTTTGTCAGTGAGGTGGGCTCTGCGGTCTTCTTCAAAGGAGGTTGTTGCCCGCCAATCTGTGAGGCGCCAAGATGCACGGTTTGAGGCGTTATCAGCCCACTGGCGGTGGTCAATGTGGCAGGCACCAAGAGATTTCTTTAGGCAGTCCTTGTACCTTTTCTTTGGTGCACCTCTGTTTCGGTGGCCAGTGGAGAGCTCGCCATATAGCACGATCTTGGGAAGGCGATGGTCCTCCATTCTGGAGACGTGACCCATCCAGCGCAGCTGGATCTTCAGCAGCGTGGACTCGATGCTGTCGACCTCTGCCATCTCGAGTACTTCGACGTTAGGGATGAAAGCGCTCCAATGGATGTTGAGGATGGAGCGGAGACAACGCTACAGTGTAAAAGGGTGAACCGTGTTACTGGATCCAAACAGGAAAGGAATGTGATGCCGTAATGACAAATTATATGTGCAATGTAAATGCATCAGACATCAGAATCACAAAACATATTCTCGATTACTTCACACTCTCAGTGTACTCTCTCAGAGATACTTTCACATTTGCTCACTCATGCATGCTCACATACACTAACATTCCCATTCACTTCAGCGCTCACACGAACATTGCATCTCGCATATTTTCTTCTCACACACAAACACACACACTTTCTCTTACCCACTTCCCCACTCTTCAAATCACTCTTCCTTCATTTGTGGCCCTCCAGCGCATTAACCCACAGACACTGTGAAATCACTGGGGGCAAGGAGGGAGGGTGAGAAGGGGTTATTACTTCCCTGAAGCGATGAGCAACCTGTGTGCAATCCAACAGGCAAGGAACTTATTGCTCCTTTTCCACTCTGTCAATAAAAATAGTCAGGAATGAGCGGAGGATCACGGAGGTAAGGGTGCCGGTGTGTTGTCCCAAAGAGCAAACAGAGCCGCGTCTGATGGATCCAGAGCTTCAACCCTGCGCATTCCAAATTTCTTCACACATGACCCAGGGGTACGGTAAACAGTCAATGCAAACCGTTAATTCACATTCTTCGATTTAACTGGTGTAATTAATTCTGCAATTAGTTCATTTTGGTTTCCTTCCAATAAATAAAAGTCTCTATCCTTTTTGAATGAAAGTGCAGCTACCAAAGAGGCACAAATGATTTTGACATCTTGAAACTCATTATTTAACATTAACTTTGTATTTGTCACTATTTTTGCTTTTTGGAAGAAGATGAAATATTTGAAAAATACTCCGCAATAAAGGATTAAACGTTCTACCAAACTACAGTGGAATCTTTTGAATCTGATATTTCTAATCTTGTGTGGATACAGTTATTGTATGTGTGATGAGTAGAGGGTATTTTTTTTCCATCTGTCGGGATTTATGTGGCAAATAATCGAAAACGTGATAGGTTGTGGTATGACCCTATTGATATTCTAATATGGAATCTATAGCTCACAAGCTCATTACTCATTATTTTTAATCCACTGTCTCCCTCAACAAGATGATTCTTAATCAGTTTTAGCACGCAGTCATGATTTTCACCAGGTGCTGAGTTCATCCACGAGTAGAAATTAGACAGGCTGAATGTTCGTTGATGGTGATTTTGAAAGGGCCTCATCATTTCTTTCAGCTTCCTCAATCACTGTGCCTTTTGTTTAATCCTCTTACGGATGGTTAACAACACCTTTTAGAATTGAACCTAAGGCATGTCAATGAGGCCACAGCATACCTTCTGAAATGTGTAACTGCATCCACCAGAGTGGAACCAAGTTGTGTTTTAAAAATATTCACTCATAAATTATCAATGATTTACAACCAAGGGTAAAAACTATTTCCTGTAAATGTCTCATCTGAAAGCTTCTTTGTGATGGGTATACAGTATCACGGAAATATGATGATGAATTTGTGGAACTGCTGAACTTTACCTTGTGAAGCCATCAGATTTTAGTATCGAGAAGTTACATTTTAAGATCTGCAACAGAATTAGTTTGTAAGTCTAGTCTAATATTCCCAACAGAAGGTTTGGTCGACAGAACAGTGATCAAGAAAGCTGCATTTTTGAACAGTACAAACCCAAAAGAAGAGAGAATATTTGTGTTTCACCTGTTCTGCTTTTGACTTAATTTAAACAGGCACAAGTTTGAATCTATCTAGTATTCAATGAACAAAAATTCCAAGAGACTTGTATATTCTTTGATTGGTGAAAGCTTTGGTAGGTGGAGCTTGATGTTCAACCAATACGGATAGCACAGGATTCAAAGAGCTCAAAATATATACGTGGCTAGCATAAGCACCTGCTGTTCAACCACCATTATTGTGCACAGACCAATGCCACTGCCCGGTGTGTATGTTTTACTGCTGTGCTACACATCTCACCTTTTTTGCTCTGGGGAGTTGGCTTGCTGTGTAAATGGACTCAATGACCCAGCATTTCTTCAGTTCTATGTGAATGAAGAAGCAGCTTTCTGAGACGGGTCGTGTATATGGCAATAACGCAGGTTTTTAGTGTAAAAAGACCACCCAACCAGATTCTAAATCTCCATTCTGTATTTTGACTCCTTACTTCCAATTATTCCACCAATAACAGTGGTGTCAGAGATGAGGATGTTAAAGATCCAATTGCAAATGGAAGGAACAGAGTCCCAGATCCATGAATTTGATAAAAGATTTGCTGGTATAATGGCATTTAACACTGAGCTGTAGTCAATGTAGTCAATAATAGCCTGACGTAGATGCTGTTTGTAGTCTCAATGACCTAATGCAGAGTGGATGGCCAGTAAGATAAATGTCTTATTAACCTTTTGTGATGATAGGAAAATCAAAGTGGGCCCAGTTCCTTCCTTAGAAAGGAGATGATTTATTCCATAACTAAACTCTCAAAGCAATCCTATGTATGTAAGTGCCACCAACCAATAAATATTGAGGCAAAATTAGATGGGAGAGATTTAAGAGGAACCTGCAAGGCATCCTTTTCATTCAGTGGGTAGTCAATATCTGGAACAGCTGCCAGATGTACATGCAATAATGACGTTTAAAAGAGATTTGGATAGATCTATAGAAAGGAAAGGTTTAGAATAAATGGATCAAATGCTCCTTAGGTAAAGTTGGACCATGGGGGGGGGGGGGCACTCTGTGGTATATGACTCTGTGACTCTAACCCTTTGTCTGTGCAGAGATATCACTCAAGTGTACAGGGAAAGGATGGTGAAGGAATGCTGAGTGGTGACAGCTGAAGATGTGGCAGGCAATAAACCATCAATCCTGACTGGTGTAAGGTAAAACATCATGAGATGGGAATGTGTAAGGAGTTACCCTGGGCAGGGCTGTAACAAGATGTGAATGCATCCTTGTACTTAGAAGATAAGAGAGACATTGATGGATTGAGAGGCAGGAAGCTAGCAGGGAAAGGATAGCAACAGTTTTAGTCATTGGACAAGTTATGATATGATGATGTTCTAAGCACGTATCCAAGGGTATAAAAAATCACCATTTTGCTGATAACGGCAGAATGCATTCTCCGACTAACATTGTTAGTCGCAAGTGTTACAATCCGGTAATAAAGAACAAAGAACCCTGATTTCGACTCAGTCTGGTGTTTGTCTCACTCATTCATGAACAAAGCAGACCTAACACTGGGAAGCACTAGATTTGAAGAACTTTCTGACATCATTTGCTGAATTAATACAACATAGAACAGTGCAGCGCAGGGACTCCTTTAGCCCACATGTATGTGCCAAAAATGATGTCCAAATCAAACCAAACTAAAACACTGTTGCTTCCACTTGACAGATATCCCTCCATCCATTTCACATTCATGTGTCTACCAAGAAGTCAGTTACATGCTACTATAGGATCCGGCTTTACCTCTATCACTGTGATTTGAAGAATGGCCAAATGACAGTGGTATTTGAGGGATGACAGTGTCTTTGATATTTTACTACTTTCAGGACAGCAACAAATGGATACATTGTAAAACTACAAGTAAAAGCTCTATGATACATATCCTGTTTCAATGGAAGGAGCAGAGGTACCATTAACAATTATTATGTGTGCCAAAAATAGCTTATTTGTTACATTCTCTTCCTAGTAAATGGCAAAATTGCTATTAGAACACCTTTAACATCTATATCACCAAAAGCACTCTAACTGCACTTTGCAGTATTTTGACAGTAAAATGTAAGGACAAAACACAATGCTTAGTTGATGCTCTAATCCCTGAGGAGCTCGAGCCAGCTAAAGCAGATTTCTACACCCCTCCCCCACCTGATTTAAATCTAGTGTGTGAAAATGGATCAATTGTAGTGATGCACTGGGGGAGGAAGTGGGCAGAAACAGCATTAAGAGCTCCAAATCCATGATAGCTAGACACAACAGCCATGAGGCATAGTGACTCAGCAGCACCTGTAGGTCTACGGAGAAGCCTTGGCCTACTCAACATGAACGTTATGAGGTTGTACATACTCCAGATGCCATGACGCCAGGTCACCTGTTGTTTGTCTATATCAAGCCTGACCGCACGTCAATAAATGTTTTTGCTCTTCTCTGGCTGAAACCTAAGGTTGTCTTATTTTGGCATAATGGCATATGTCCATGACTTATATCTCCCACACAATGAAAAATATTGGTTAGGTAAAGGAAACAATCAAAAATGTTTCCAATGAATTAAATGCCGGCCTTTGTACCTGGAAGAATAGAATAAAAGGGAATGGAAATTCCATCAGAGAACACTGTTAAAGCATCTCCTTTTAAATACCTCCCATTGTTCACTTACAGTTGAGCCTAAAATTAAAGGAATGCTTCTAGTATTTAAAATTAACATTTATACTTGCTGTAAAAACATGAAAATAGTATATCATCTGTGAAGTGTATTTTAAAAGCATACAAAACCATAGTTAATTGGTAACAATCTCTCTACCCCAATACACTAATAATGCATGTGTAGATTGTAATTTAGTCAGATAAATGTCAAAATATATCTAAACTAATAAAAAAATATACTATTATTTCAAAATTTTCCTTAACTATTTCTGTGCATATCCTAACCTCATGAGCATACTTTGATTCCTATTTTCATAATTTAAAACTGCACTTATTTTTATTGCCTGGTTTCCAGTTCACGAAAAGGTTAATTTTAATTTTTAAATGGAGAGATACAGCATGGTAACAGGCCCTTTTGACTCATTAGCCCGTGCTGACCAAATACACCCATAACCTACTAACTCCGTACATTTTTGGAACATGGGAGGAAACTGGAGCAGCCAGAGAAATGCGAGGTGGACATGGGGAGAAGGCACAAACTCCTGATAGACAGCAATAGACTTGAACCTGGTCATTAGTGCTATAAATTATTTGGATGATTTTACTGTTGCTGAGTGTCATTGATCCATTCAATTGATAATTGAGAAAGATAAAATCTGCACCTCAGAGATTGTTAAATCTTTCCAAGCAATTTGGTTTACATTCAGCCGTGGAGGCCACTGATGAGAGTCGAGGGTTATCCAGCTAAAGTCAAACCTTTTCCTCTGAACTCTCCTTAGGGTGCTTATTGACTTTCCAATCTCAATAAACATGCTGATTCTTTCACACAAGTGCATGCCTTCAACTGCAGCATGTTTTAATGATGGGAAATGAAAGTGCCAGTAGGAATGAGTATCTCATTTTTATGGCAGCATTTCAAAAAATGAACTATTACTGGGCGCCATATGGCATATGAAATATTCTCTCAACTGTTAATTAACCTAATGCTCATGGGGAAATCACATAAACAAAATAGTGAAGGTGAGGGGCTGAGGGGAAAATATTAATATTGAAGGTGAGGGGCTGAGGGCACACTTTATTTTACCTCATAATTTTTCAAGATTAGTTGAATCAATTCCTTAACACATAAACACTGAAAAACATATAAAAATTAAAGAATCACTTATCAATAAAATATCTGTTTAATATGGAAACATTTTCATATAATTCTTTTGACATCAATAGCCAGCATACAAGAAGGATACTGACAACTTTCAACAAATCAACCAGAAGCGATAGAGTGATAGATGTAGGGTTAATATTGCAGCTGTTGAAATGAGTCTCGATAATAATAATAAGTTTATTGTCATGTACATTATACAATGTACGTATGAACTGAAGTTCTTACTTGCTGCAGCTCAGCAGGTTCTTCATGAAGTAAAAACAGCAATAGAATAACATTCAATTAAATCAAAAATAGATAATAAACATTAAAAAAAATATTCATAGTTATCATCAGGTGAAAAAAACCATGGTGATACTGTGGTTCCAATGCCATCCATGATTAGTGAAACTAGGGGAGGTTCAAGAGTCTGACAGTAATTGGAAAGATAGCAGTGAAAAGCGGTTGTCACCAGGGTGAGTAGGTCTTTTTTTTATATGCCACCTGCTTTCCTGAGGCAGCATCTCTGCAATGGATGAGAGGTTGGAGCCTGTGATGTACCTGACTGTGTTCACTATCTTCTGTAGCCTTCTTGCACTCATGGGTACTCGTATGACCAAACCAGGCTGTGATGCAAACAGTTGGTATACTTCCAACACCGCACCTGTACAAGATTTAAAGTGCATTTGATGACCTGCCAAATTTCCTATTGGCATTGATGTGTTTTCTTCACTGCCTTTTTTTCACAACCTCAGCAGGTGTCTTTGTGTGTGAACTTTTTATCAGCAGAGAGCTTTTTCGTCCAAAGAATCCAAAAGCACCACTTATATCTCAGGCCTTCTTTCAGCTGAAGACCAAATGTAATGAATGCTTAAATATAGATGAGCAGAAACTCCCACGTACGTTTCCATGGGTATGTGTTGGTAGTTCAGTCATTGACTCCACACTTCACATAAGTGCACGTGGATTAAATCTAGCAGGCCTTCTGAAAATATCAAAATAATTCTGCCCATAATTACTGCCACAGAACACAAGTAGGATGTTATCCTCCAATAAGAAGTACCCACTGTTCCACAGGAGGAGTTATTGCCCTGCATCAGTCAGGACAGAACAAGTGTGTTGATGATCAATTGATTTTTGAGTTAAAGGTTTGGGTCGAGATAAGATGTAAGGTCAGCTTTTTGGCATGTAGCACAGATGGAGTTTGTGCAATTGATGTTGAGCAGCATGTAAAACCTGAGAATCTAAATCTGATATGTAAGTTTAAGTAATTAGTGTGAAGCAGGAGGAGTGGGAGGAAATGCATATCAGTTTAGAGCAGTAAGTTAGTTCCTGTGCAGCTGACAATTGAACTGTAAAGGTGGATTTGTTGAAGCAGTGTCACTGAGTGCTGTTCAGCATTAAAGAAGAAATGAATGTTATTGTTTTCCTTTCAGTGGGACAAGGAATTAATGTAAGTATTTATTGGAATAAGCGCACAACAAAAGGTAATAGAACCTGATTAGAAATAATATTTACTTAATATCCTTTATTATTGAAGTTATAATTTACATCTGTAATCATAATGAATCACATTTATTTCCTCAAACTGGAAGCGGGAAGGGAGTTGCATTTAGCATGTACCTTCAGTCGAGTCTCTCATCTCTTAGGTACTTAAGTCTTCTCTCGATAATTTGTTCAATTGGTACATCTGAAACCCAAATGAATATAGCAGTTAAAACTAAACCAACTAGGGGCTAATCTTGTCTTTATTTCTCATCCCAATTCCCTCCCTCCCTCCCTGTAGACTTCCATGAACTATGAACTCTCTAATTCCATATCTTCCTTGACCTCACATGAAAGATCTTATTGTCCATGAGTTTATTTCATCCATGAATGATTGGATTTACTTGTGTTTTCATGGAAATCTACCTGAGGAGTGACAACACTCCCTTTAAATTAAGCCTTCCTGACTGTCTATTCCTACCACTTCACCAGATAATTCATTTTGAACTATGATGTTGAATTTCAAACTCTTGTTGTCGATCTTTTAGCCTTCCATTTGTTGTTACTTTCCAACAGCTACCTATCTGCCTAACTATCTTAACTTCATACCTGATAGCCTAGTCTCAACTTTATCAATGACACTGTTTCACCCTTACCAATCCCATGCCTTTTCTCTAATCTTCTCTCTCCTGACAAAAGGCTTGACTAGATATTTTGGGATCTCATTTAACCAGCACTACACTGCTGCCAACTGCCAAAACTGCTCACTATTCCAGGATTGGATGGAATATAAAGATAACCCTGAGCTTTTTGACTGCAGCAAACTGTCTTCCTTCAAACTCCTGCATAATCTTCATTTTACTTGTGGAAAGAGAATCATTAAATAAACCACCTTGGGGGCCAGGAAGGAAAGTGAGCAAAATTCTTGTAATGAATGGGTAGGTTGTGGGTTTGGGGAAAAAAAAGAGAAAAGTGAATATAATTAGATTGTACCCGCCGTGTAGCAGGCCGAGGGGGCGCGGAGCACGGTATCATGAACCGTTGCCAGCGCGGCTCTTCGGCCATAGGCCAGACCGTTGGGTACTCACCTGGTTAATGGACCTCACGTGCACGGTGCTGTGTGCTGAGTAACAGTACGTTGGTTTTCTGTGCCTCCTGCTAGAAGGTGTGAGGCCCCCACTGTGTTTAATTTAAACCTGCCAGCCCCGCGGATCGGTGGCAAACCCATAGCGATGTCACCACCCCTTCCCGTGGAGCCCAGGACAGGAGAGATCTAAAAGAAGCACGTAAAGCTCAAATAAAGAGTTTTATGTTGACTAACCCAGTATATGTGTATTGCTTTAGTAGCTCTATCAAAGTAGTCGCTAGAAGATGTTCATTTCGAGATAGCACAGTAACACACTACCCACACTACCCAAATGCAACCATGTGACCAATTAACCCACTAACCCCATTCACCTTTGAAACATAGGAGGAAATTAGTGCATCCAGAGGAAACTTGTGAACATGGGGAAGAATGTTCAATCTCCCTACAGACAGTGCCATATTTGCTCAAACCCTATGCTATCATGGTGCTCATTGAATGATGTGTATGATGAGGTCATGGACTTTATCTTTGCTCTTTAAGGAAAAATAAACAATTCCCTCTCAGGTTGACAAGCTATCACTAGTGGGTCACCACAGGAACAGACATTTCATCCCAAGCTATTCACAATGTATATCAGTGCTTCGGCCTTAAGGATCTGTGAGTGCATGTTTAAAGCCGTGGCAGAATGAAGAATTGGAGCAGGTGGGCTGCAGCCAGAAACATTGCTTCATCCTGTTATCAGTTACTTTTCATAGTGTAAAAAAAAGTGGCAATATATAGTACAAACAGTTCTTATGTGCTGTCAGAGCAATCCATGTTTAGTGAAACCAGTGGAGCTTCAAGACTCTGATAGGTATTGGAAAGAAACCATTCTTAAACTGAGAGTTGCAGGTCTTCAATCAAAGAGACAGCTGAGAGGATATGAATGGGAGAAATAGACAGGCAACCAGAGAAAGTAGAGTCAGAAGATGAGACAGTGGTGCAGCCAAAGATAGAGGATTGGAAGGGAGAGTATAGTCAGCTTTTCCAAGAGAAAATGGGAAACTGGAGAGGTCAGGAATGAAGGGACATGGTTCCTTGGAATGAAGTAAGGGCAGGATTGTATTAGAGGAGAGGACGTTGTAAACCAGATGGGCATAGTGTATCAGTGGGGAGAGAAAAGGCACTTAGGTGGTGGATGTGGAGGAAGGTCAGAGAAGTTAAAGGAATGGATGAGAACTAAGGGTTAAAGTGGATTAGAGAAACTAATGGAGGTGAAGATCCGGGATAAGAACCAGTGGCATTATCCTTTATGTTAGCCAGACTTCTTGCGACATGAACAGAATCGGTGAAGAGCTTTGTGTTGGGCAGCTGCTGCCTTTCAGCACTGTTGTCGATTCCATAATCATTGCTGTTTCTACAGATGCTGTAAACTTATATAAGACACTTGAAGCACCAAGCAAATCAGGCTGTATTTACTGAAAGAAAATCAGATTTAATATCTCCTTGATTGAGCTACAATGTTAACTCTGATTCTCATTCTCCACAGACTCTAAATGGCCACACCTCATCAATGTTGGGTGGCTGGAGGTGCACAGGAGAATGTGATTGTGCCTCAAGAGTAAAGGCCCCTTGCTGGCATTGAGGGTATTGAGAAAGGGAGGGGGGGAAGTAGCCCAGGTTTAACACAGAGGGAAGATAAAAATCCATTTTACTTTCAGGATCTTTAAGTCTGTTTTTGATTAATTTTAGAGATGCAATATATTTTTCTCAGAACCACAAAGTTTTATCATTTGAATGTGAACATTGCTGAGGTGGCCAACATTTATTGCCTATCCCTAGTTAACATACTAACCTCAGAATAAAAGAGGAGTAGGCTTTTTAACCCTTTGTGCCTGCTCTGCCTTACATCAATATGGCTGATCTAATGGAATATTATTTCTTAGCACCACCTACAGTACACATCCATTGATTCACTCGGTATCCAGAAATCCATCAATCTTTTTTTTCATTTAATTCAGCAACTGAGCTTCCACAGCCCTCCAAGATCAAAGCTTCTAAAGGATCACCCTGCCCCTCAATTCAAACATTTAATCTCATCTCAAACCAATTTCTTATTCTGAGTCTATGACACTTGGATCTAGACTCCTCAGGGAGGAAAGATTTTTCTTGTGTGCAGCTTATGAAGACCTGTAAGAATTTTACAAGTATTGTGAGATTTCCTTTCATTCTCTTAAACTCAAGAGGTTACAAGTCTGGTCTGTTTGTTCTGTCCTCACAGCCCACACCTGTCCATCCCTGGACCCAGTCTAGTGAATCTTCACTGCACTCTCTCCATTTGGGTAAGGAAACCAATGCTGTAAATAATATTCTTGACTCATTCTCCTATATTCATATCCTTTTGTAATGAAGGTTGAAGTATTATTTTTCTTAAACAATGTAGGCTGACTTTCAGTGATATGAACAATCTTACCTCAGACCCTTGTGAACATCAGTACAATCCAACCATTAAAAAAAAATACTGGTCCATGCCAACCAAGTTGTCTGCCTAGGCTAGAGTCATTTTCCTGCATTTAGCCTATATCCCTCTAAACCTTTCCTGTGTCTACATATTTTCAATGTTGCAATTATTCAACATCTACCTCTTCCTCTGGCATCTTGTTCCACATCCCTACCACCCTATGTGTGAAAACATTGCCTCTTAGGTCCCTTTAAAATCTTTCCCCTCTCACCTTAAATCTAATCCCTTTGGCTTCATTTGCAAACAGGCAATATAATATTGTTGATATACATTGTGAATAGCTTGGGATGAAATGTCTGTTCCTGTGGTGACCCACTAGTGATAGCTTGTCAACCTGAGAGGGAATTGTTTATTCCCAGTCTTTATCTAGTTACCAGTTCTCAGTGCACCTGTATATTCATCCAATCCCATATAACTCGTGTATATATATATATATATATATATATATATGTATATATCTATCTATATATATATATATAGATAGATATATATAAAACACGATCTTGGGAAGGCGATGGTCCTCCATTCTGGAGACGTGACCTACCCAGCACAGTTTGATCTTCAGCAACGTGGATTCGATGCTGTCGGACTCTGCCATCTCGAGCACTTCGATGTTGGAGATGAAGTCGCTCCAATGAATGTTGAACAATAGTGCTACGATTAATAGAACTGAAGACCTTTCGTAAACAAATGGCCATTTATGGTTCAACTAGTTGAGCCAAGGGGAATCACAAACCTACGATCCCTTCAATTATTTTGTTCAATTAATATTTTCCATTGAAGTTAGGGATTGTCAGATGACTTGACCAGAGGCAGTGTGATGGTTAAGGCTTAGGTACCTTAGCATCCTTATATCTTCCAATAAGAAATGTGGAATTGGAAAACAATGGAATTCCGGATGATATCCTACTGTTTCAAAGCCATTTGAAGCAGACTAGTTATGACCTCTTATTCATGCATTTGCATTTGCATTAAGGAAACAGATAATGGAAAACACAAAAAGCTGATATATATTTCACTGATTGATTTAATGTAATCAATGAACAATCAAGCAAAGATTTGGAATTTGCTGGTTTAAAATACAAATGTTAAAAACAGACACCTCATCCTCAAGTCGAAACAAGAAGCTTTTTGAAAAATCATTGAAAAGAAATAATGTTTAAATGTCTATTCTATAAAAATAATTAACAATAGCGACTGGTTCTGTGATAAATTGAATGAACAATCAAATAGAGTGAAAGGAATGATTTTATAATGGGAAGTAGGAAGCAGCAGTTACCTCTTTATTATCATACAATCCTTTCAAAAAGTACTTTCTCACACAATCGAGTGTAAATGATAACAACCATAGTTATTTTTATGGATTAATAAAAATCTTTTTTTTGGTACTCAGAGATAGAGAAGATCTTTTTTGTTTTGTTTTGCCTGAGTCTGAAAAGAAAAGCTCATTAACTGAGTTCTGTCCCCAAATCCTCTCTCTCCTTTATGTCTGCACTCGTTCAGTTCCACATATTCCTCAAATTCTCTTCTGATTGGTCTCCAAACTTCCACATACTGCAAATTTGAGCTAATCTAAGATGCTGCTACCATTGATCTAAAAGCCATATCTTATTTACCCATCTCCTCTGAGCCTATTGGCTATAGATTTTCAAATATTCATCATGCGTAGTAACTTCCCAAAGGATCTATAATGTCACCTGGTAAATGCAATATGGTTATTTATTCAGGTCACTCCAGCATCATATCTTAAATAGACTGACTTTACCACCAAGAACAACAAATGCATGAGAACATGCATTGGAAATTAACCTTGAAGTTACTGTTGCCTGGTCTAAATACTGAAGTTCCTCTCGGGAAAAGGAAGGAGTACAGTTGTTCAAGAAGATGGCTCACCAACACCTCCTCATGGAATCTATAAAGGATATAATTAGCAAATAGGATGAACAGAGTCAGCATGGATTTCTAAAAATAATACCATGCTTGAGTAATCTGCACCAGTTTTTGTAGAAAACTTTTAAGATCCACAGGGATTGGATGAATATACAGGTGCACTGAGAACTGGTAACTAGATAAAGACTGGGAATAAACAATTCCCTCTCAGGTTGACAGGCTATCACTAGTGGGTCACCACAGGAACAGACATTTCATCCCAGGCTATTCACAATGTATATCAACAATATTATATTGCCTGTTTGCTAATGGAAATGAAATTAAGTGGGATTGTAGGTGTCAACCTGTCATGATACTTAAAGAAGTATCATGGACATAGATCAGCTGAATCAATGGAAAAGACAAAGATAATGGAGTCTTAAACCGAAGGGATTAGATTTAAGATTTAAGGCCACCGAGACAGAGGTGCACCAAAGAAGAGGTACAAGGACTGCCTAAAGAAACCTCTTGGTGCCTGCCACATTGACCACCGCCAGTGGGCTGATCTCGCCTCCAACCGTGCATCTTGGCGCCTCACAGTTCGGCGGGCAGCAACCTCCTTTGAAGAAGACCGCAGAGCCCACCTCACTGTCAAGAGACAAAGGAGGAAAAACCCAACACCCAACCCCAACCCACCAATTTTCCCCTGCAAGCGCTGCAACCATGCCTGCCTGTCCCGCATCGGACTTGTCAGCCACAAACGAGCCTGCAGCTGACGCAGACTTTACCCCTCCATAAATCTTCGTCCGCGAAGCCAAGCAAAAGACAAAGTAAGAGATTGTTTACTCATGCATTGTGACCTTTCCAGAATTGTCTTAAATACCTAATCTTATCTTAGATCATTTGAACAGTTAAACCACATTTATTGTCTCTATTAAAAATATGAACATTTAGATGAATTATACATATAAAGTGGACATGCTATGAATATTATGATTTTCCGTAAACATTTTGGTTGGTGAAGTTAACACACTCACTCTTTATTCCCTTATCTTTTATTGTACCATCATGATGCAAAGTGGAAACTATTCCTATTTGGCTTTCTAGTACAAGTATTTGTTGCTCAAATATTTTTAACATTTATTGGGAAAAGAAAATCCAACATTTATATAAAACCAAGGAAAAATTCATCACCTTATAAATTCACTGATGATATAAAGTAGGTTTGCATGCATAATAAAATGGCAAGAAACAACCATATTGTTAGAAGGGTGTAATTCATTGCCAGATCCAGCTCCAACTATGTCATCAAGTTTACAGATGACATGACAGTCGTCGGCCTCATCAGCAACAACGATGAGATCCCCTACGGAGAAGAGGAGGAAAATCTCGTGAAATGGTGCGAGAGTAACAACCTGAGCCTCAATGTGAAGAAAACAAAGGAGATGATCATGGACTTCAGGAGGACCAGGAATGACCACCCTCCACTACACATCAACATCACTGTAGTGGAGAGAATGGAGAGCACAAAATTCCTTGGAGTTCACTTAACTAGTGACCTATTGTGGACACTCTCTCTCTTCTCACTTGTCAGGAAGATGCAACAGCAAGTCCACTTCCTGAGAAGACAGAAGCGGGCAAGTCTACCATCCACCCTACCGGCTACCATTATGTCAACCTTCTATTGGAGCTCTATCAAGAGCATCCTGAACAGCTGCATCACATGTACTGAAGAGAAATAGATCAGATGCCAATCCACATGATGATAAGGGTAGCAGAGAGGATCACTGAAGTCTTCCTGTCCCCATCAATGTGATCTACCGGGATCGTTGTCTGAAGATGGTGCTCAAAATCATTGAGGACCCTGTCCACCCTGCCCACAGCATATTTCAGCTGCTCCTGTTGGAGAAGAGATATAGGAATATCAGAGTCCATCAGAGGAGGAGGAGCTTGCTGAAAGTGAGGAGAAGGTTAGCTATTAAAGTCGGGGGCTTACCGGGGCTTGGGCCTACTTGGTTTGGCTGGGAGTCAGAGGAGGAGCTTGGAGAGAGTCGGGCTGTGAATCAGAGGAGGAGGAGCTTGCTGAAAGTGACAGGGTTAATTGGTCAAGGGGACAATAACAGGAGTGAAAGGGGAGGGAGCGGCCAGCGAGGAGTGGCTCAGTGAGTGAGTGGAGCAGTGAAGGAGTGAGACTTCCTGGCTTTGGCTTATCAGGCTTCGGCGAAAGCAGGCAAGGAGACAAGGTAAGCTGAGTTATTTGCCTTCGTATTCAAGTCATGCCAATAGGGTTAGTGCTCTGTACTGGGTGTCAGATGTGGGAACAATGGGTGACCTCCACCCTCCAAAATGGCTACATCTGCACCAGGTGTACCGAGATGCAGTTACTAAGGGAGCGAATTATGGATATGGAGTTGCAGATTGATGACCTGCAGCTTGTAAGGGAGACTCAACTTTCAGGGTGATAAATACTCTAGAACCCGTGTCAGGTAAGTGGGAAACCGTCAGGAGGAGGAAAGAAAAAAGTGAGAAAAATGGAGAGCACACAAGTGACTATCCCACTCAGCAACAGTTATGTTGTGTTGGATTCTGTTGAGGGAGATGGCCGGACAGAAGATGGCCACGGGCACCAGGCCAATGGCAATGAGTCTGGCAGAGTGGTGCAAAAGAAAAGGAAAAGGAGAAATGCAGTAGTTATTGGGGACTCCATTGTCAGGGGTGCAGACAGGAGGTTCTGTGAGCCAGATAAGTATACCCGCATGGTGTGCTGCCTCCCTGGTGAGATATCACAAATCGTGTCCAAAATATTCTGAGAGGAGAGGGAGAGCAGCCTGATGTCTTGGTACATGTGGGTACAAACAACATTGACAAGAAAAGAGAGGAGATAATGAAAAGGGATTACAGTGAGTTGGGACAAAAGCTGAAAGACAGGAACGCTAGGGTGGTGATCTCGGGATTACTACCTGTTCCAAATTCAAGTGATGAAAAGAATGTAAGGATAAAGAAAATGAACGTGTGGCTGAGGTGCTGGTGTTACAAGGCAAGGATTTGGCTTCTTGGATCATTGGGATCTCTTTTGGGGAAGGCATGATCTTTACAAGAGGGATGGGTTGCACCTAAATTCAAAAGGTGTCGACATTTTGGCAAGTATGTTTGGTACAGCAGTGGGGCAAGGTTTAAACTAATTTGGCAGGGGTATGGGAACCTGAGTGATAGGGAAAAGGGTAGGGAAGATAAAGTAATGGCCAGGAAAAGTAAAATAGGAAAAGTAATGTTGGGAGAAGAAAGTAAAAAATCAGATGGTGCAGTGAGTTTTCGGGTCAATGATAGTGTTAAGAAAATTATAAAGAAAAATAGTGGACAGAAAAATCAAAAGAAAAGGTTACAGAAGTCATTAGATATTAAAAGGACAAAGAGCATAAGGGCACTTCATCTGAATACCTGAAGTATTAGAAATAAGGTTAGTGAACTTGAGGCGCAAATCGGTACCCATGCCTATGATTTGGTAGCCATCACGGAAACATGGCTTCAGCGTGACACTAAATGGGAATTAAACTTTCAAGGGTATCAGGTGGTGCAAAGAGATAGACAGGATGGTAAGGGAGATGGAGTTGCACTCTTAATCAATGATGAGCTCCAGGCAGTAGAGAGGAATGATATAAGATCTAAAGAGCATAATGTTGAGTCCATTTGGGTAGAGATAAAGAATAACAAAGGGAAAAAATTATCGGTGGGTGTTATCTATCACCCACCAAATAACAATAGTTTAGTGGCACAGGAAATAAATAGAGAGATAAGTGAGGCATATAATAATGATACGGCAGTAGCCATGGGGGACTTTAGCTTCCACATAGATTGGGAAAATCAAGTTGGTCGTGGAAGTCTATAAGAGGACTTCATAGAATGCATCCACAATAGCTTTCTTGAGCAGCATGTTAAGGAACCCACAAGAGAAAATGCTCTCCTGGATCTAGTATTGTGCAATGAGATAGGTAGAGTAAATAATGTAATAGTCAGAGACGATCTGGGACATAGCGATCATAGTATGATTGAATTTCTCATTCAGATGGAAGGGGAAATAGTTAGATCTAAAACTAATATATTATGCTTAAACAGTGGGGACTACCATAGGATGAGGGAGGAATTGGGCAGAGTGGACTGGGAGCACAGGCTAATTGATGAAACAGTTGAGGAACAGTGGAAGATTTTCAAAGAAATATTTTGTAATGCTCAACAAAAATATATTCCGGTCAGGAAAAAGGACAGCAAGAGAGGGAAAAATCAACCATGGTTAACAAAGGAAATAAATGAGAGTATAAAATTGAAGGTGCAGGTGTACAAAGTTGCAAAGAGCAGCGGGAAACTGGAAGAATGGGAAAACTTTAAGAGACAACAAGGGGTTACAAAGCGAGTAATAAGAAATGAGAAAAAGGATTATGAAAGTAAATTGGCACAAAATATAAAAATAGAAAGCAAAAAATTTTATAAATATATAAAACGGAAGAGGGTGGCCAGAGTTAACATAGGACCCTTGGAGGATGAGAAAGGAAAACTGGTAGCAAAAAATGAAGAAATGGCTGAGGCATTAAACAAATATTTTGTGTCAGTCTTCACGGTGGAAGACACATCCAGCATGCCCAAGTGTGGAATTAAGGCTGCGAATGTTTGGGAGGGCCTTGATAAAATAGTTGTTACAAAGGAAGTAGTGATGGAGAAACTAATGGGACTAAAGCCAGACAAATCACCTGGTCCTGATGATATGCATCCAAGGGTTCTGAAGGAAATGGCAGAAGTTATAGTTGATGCATTGGTGGTCATATACCAAAATTCCTTGGATTCTGGGCAGGTCCCGTTAGACTGGAAGACAGCAAATGTCACGCCACTTTTAAGAAGGGATGTAGGCAGAAGACTGGAAATTATCAGCCAATTAGCTTGACGTCTGCAGTTGGAAAAATGCTTGAAGCCATCATTAAAGATGAAATAGGGAAACTTTTGGAACGTCAGAGTTCAATCAGGCAGACGCAGCATGGTTTTAGAATGGGAAGATCTTGTTTGACAAACTTGTTAGGATTCTTTGAGGATATAATGGGTGCGGTGTATAGAGGGGAACAGGTTGATGTTGTATATTTGGATTTCCAGAAAGCGTTTGATAAGGTGCCGCACAAGAGACTTATCAGTACGTTACAGCAAAGTGGAGTCCGGGGAAGTATATTGGCCTGGATTGAAAATTGGTTGTCTGACAGGAGGCAGAGAGTCAGTATAAATGGGAGTTTTTCAGGTTGGCAGAGAGTAGTAAGTGGGGTGCCGCAGGGATTAGTTGTGTTAGGCCCACAACTGTTCATCATTTACATTGATGACTTGGAGGAGGGGACAAAATGTGGTGTAGCCAAGTTTGCGGATGACACCAAATTGAGTGGAAGAGCAAATTGTAATGAGGATGTGGAGAGTCTGCAGAGGGATATAGTTAAGCTGGATGAGTGGGCAAAGGTCTGGCAGATGAAGTACAATGTTAGTAAGTGTGAGGTTATCCACTTTGGCAAGAAAAATAAAAGAGCTGAATATTATTTAAAGGGTGAAAAACTACAGCATGCTGTTGTGCAGAGGGACTTGGGAGTGCTTGTGCATGAATAGCAAGAAGTTAGGTTGCAGGTACAACAGGTTATTAAGAAGGCAAATGGAATGTTGGCCTTCATCGCTAGAGGAATTGAATTCAGGAATAGGGAGGTAATGTTGCAACTGTATAAGGTACTGGTGAGACTGCACCTGGAGTTCTGTGTCCATTTCTTGTCTCCATATTTGAGGAAGGATACTCTGGCTTTGGAAATGGTCCAGAGGAGGTTTACTAGGTTGATCCCTGGGATGCAGGGGTTGACTTATGATGAAAGATTAAATCGTCTAGAATTATATTCGCTCGAGTTCAGAAGAATGAGAGGAGATCTTATAGAAACATATAGGATTATGAAGGGTATGGTTAGGATAGATGTAGGAAGGTTTTTTGAGCTGGCCAGGGAAACTAAAACGAGAGGACACCGTCTCAAGATTCGGGGGAGTAGATTTAGGACAGAGATGAGGAAAAATAGTTTTTTCCAGAGAGTAGTGAATGTTTGGAATTCTCTAACCAGGGAAGTGGTTGAAGCTGCCTCATTAAACATATTTAAAATTCAGTTAGATAAATTTTTGCATGATAGAGGAATTAGGGGATATGTGGAGAAGGCAGGTAGGTGGAGTTAGGTCATAAATTAGATCAGCCATGATCGTATTGAATGGCGGAGCAGGCTCGATGGGCCATTTTTGGCCTACTCCTGTTCCTACTTCCTATGTTCCTATGTTCCATAGCACCAGGCTGAGGAACAGGTTCTTCCCAGGGGCAGTGAGAATGCTGAACAACCAAAGGAACTGCTCGCACTAACCATCCGAGACTCTCATTTGTACAAAGGAATATTTATTTATTTACTTTTATAGATCCAATACTTGTCCTGCATATCTGTGTTATGTTTGGTTGTGTGTCTGCATGTTTTGCACCGATGACTGGAGAATGCTGTACAATCAGATAACAATAAACTTGACTTGACTAATAAATTTCCACAACAATTCTTTCAATTGTGATGAATACTTCAAATAGCTGTGGCAAAGAAGCACAAAGGATTTGTGAATTACATTTTGAAAACTAACACATTTCATTTCAGAAAAATAATGACTTTAAATAGCAGAGCACAATCCAGAACTCAATCAGTGAGGATTGGTAAGATCCTTTCTATCAGTACCAGAGCACCACAGGGCTATATTCTTATCCCCTTGCTCTACTCACTTTACTCCTGCAACTTTTTTGACTCAGTATGACAGTAACACCATCTACGAATTTGCTGACAATACCATGGTAGTGGGTTGTATAAGGAAAGGTGTGAGTCAGCACACACGAGGGGATTGAAAACTTAGCCGAATGGTGCACCAACAACAACCTTGCACTCAATGTCACCAAAACCAAGTAGCTGATTGTTGATTTCAAAAAGGGAAAACCAAAGGTATATGATCCACTGATCATTGAGGGATCGGAGGTGGAGAGGGTGAGCAAATACAAGTTCTTTGTTGTCACTTTATTGGAGGGTCTTTTGTGGACCCAATACAGTAATAGCATCATTAGGAAAGCACATTAGCTCCTCTACTTCCTCAGATGTTGGTAGAAGTTTGGTATTACATCGTAAACCCTGGCAAATTTCTACAGATGTGTGGTGGAAAGTGTGCTGATTGACTGAATCATGATCTGTTATGGGGTCACTAATACCCTTGAGTATAAAGCCTTGCAAAGTGTAGTGGACACAGCCCAGGATATCACAGGCAAAACCCTCCCCATTATTAAGAACATCTACAGGGAACATTGCTAATTAAGAAGCAGCTGCATTCATCAAGGATGCACACCAACCAGCACATGCTCTTTTCTCACTGCTGCCATCAAGAAAGATATGTAGGTGCCACAAGTTCAGGAACAACTGCTACCCCTCCACCATCAGACCCCTCAACAATAAACTCAATTAGGGACTCATTTAAGGACTCTTACTTGGGCACTTTATTGATTTTTTAAAAAATTCTCTCTATTGCACAATCAGTTTGTTTACATTCATCATCTGTTTACACTTCTTTATTTGTTTACATGTATATAATGTCTACAGTTTTATTTTTTGCACAACCAATAAGTGGTCCTTCTGCCTCTCCTGCAGAAAAAATAGAATCTCAAGGTTGTATGTGATGTTATGTATGTACTTTGACAATAAATCTAAAATCTGAAACCTGAATCTTTAAAGTTTGAATCTTTAAAATGTTTTTTAAATCTTATCATAAGGACTAAAGTGCATATTTAAGTTTTTATTCTACCTGAAAGTTACAGTTATAAATCTATTTAAACTACTATGAAAAAATGCAGCTCAAAAATATATTTGAGTTGTTAATGCAAATATCCTTGACAAAAAAATACACTTCGGCAGTGAACTATGGCACAGGGGCACAGTTAATGTAGCCGTTAGTGCAGCGGTGTTACAGACTAGCAACCCCAGTTCAAATCCACCGCAATCTGTAAGGAGTTTGTATATCTTCCCATGTCCAGATGGGTTTCCTCCAGGTGCTCTGTTTTCCTCCCATGGTTCAAAGACACACGGGCTCGTAGTGGGTTAATCAGTCACTTGACTGCATTTGGGTATCATGGGCTGGGAGGGACTGTTACTGAATTTCATCTCTCTATTAAATGACAGAAGATCATTATCATTAAAATGGTAGAGATTTGGAAAATCTTGTGGTGTTAAATTAAAGAAAGCAAAAATACCTCCACTTTTGAATTATTTATTTTTTTCTGTTCAAAATACAAAATATTCCTTGAATATTTTCTGGTTGAAAAATAAATTTATTATTTAAGCTACAGTTCAAAGGCTAACACACACATTGTAATTTAGTGCACAACAATTTTTTTTACCAACTTAATTTTTTCTTTTTTCTTTTTCTTTTTATTTCTTTTTGAATGCAACATAGGTTCCCATACTATTTGTATTGCGATACAAGATTTGTTAATAGTTTATTTTATTATCATGTACATATGTAACATTTATTTGAGAAAACCAATAAAAATATCGATAAATGAATTTATTATTACATAATTATAAGGCTGTAAGAAGGAAAAGTAAATTTTACTGTGCCCATTTTGTAAGTTTTGATCATCTTTCTTTTAAAAATCCATATAGTTTATTTGTATTAAAATGCCACTCAATTAGTACCCAGGAAATCCTTTAAGTTTAACTCTCTGTCTGGGAATTGCCTGGCTGACACATTACATCACATCCATTCACTATTGTGAAGGATGCAAAGGTAGATCTCTCTTAAGTCATGCTTTTGTTTTGGATACACACATTTATAGCAATGTCCCATGAACTTCATGTGAGATGTATATTCTAATGGTTTAATGTTTCTCCTGAATTTCATTGCACAATTTTCTTTGTTCTCCATGATCTTTGTGAAAAATGTGAACCATTCAGTTACTTCTTCTCAGTTTGCTTGAATCATTTCTCTCATCAACTGATGATCTACTGTGAAGAGTGATAATTATCTCCATTGGTGTTTGAACAGTAAAAAATAATTTATTCTAATACTAATACTCTGCCAACTTTAATCCAGTTCCTCTGCAGATTCCTTTCATTCTTTCATATTCTTCCTTTCCATATCCAGTGAGCTTTTGTGTAACAATTTCCTCACATTTACTGACAGTGAAGCATTGTAACCTCAAAAAGAACTCACAGAATTTTTGGAGCATAAGATACCTTTGGTCACCAAAGGAAATGGATTACAAAACACACAGTGGATCCACATGCAGATAATACATTTAACATAGCAAAAAAGAATATTTAAACTGATCAGTTGAATGATGAGTAGGAATTCATGACATTTGGAGTAATTAGTCACTGCCAGTAGGAAGCCACAGCCAACACCTTCTTGTTAAACATTCCTGTGCAGAAGGTTATTAATATAAGAAAAGGAGATTAAAGTGGACCAAGAAAATCTGCAATGACAGAAAGGGAACTTTTAGTATTTGTTAATATGATATTGGATCAGCTGTAGTTTAAAAACTATCTCAATTGTATTTTTCATTTTCTACAAGTATCTCTTTGACTTAGGATTAAAAGTTAAAATGTCATTGATAACCTCACCTTCTTCAGTCCAGAACATGTGTAAGCCTAGCGAATGCAGAAAAAGGAGCCTGTGTTAGCTTCCATCCCCAGCAGTCCATACAAATTAGGATGCATTATTCATTGTGAACTTGACTATCATCGGGACAATCACAGCAGAGTGCAATTTCGTATCTTTTCCCAATGCCATCCATCTGCCTGAAAATCTTCCAAAGAAGTCTGAAATAAGTTTAAGACTAATTTCACCCCTTACAATGGTACATGACTGAATTACTTGCTGTCTATTTCTTTCTCCACGATGGACCAGTCTCTGTCCTTCTAGTTCTGTTGTCTTGCTGGTGGTATTACCACAAATCTTGATAACCCACATCAGATATCATATTTTACAGGTTTATTTTACTTCCCATGAGAATTCCATTCTTTCTGCGCTGTTTTATTTACAAGTTACTGCTGAATATAATGCGTAACACACTGTCTCCTGAGGAGAATAGTGCATGAAAACTGAACATCTGGTTTCTGGATCAAAGCTTTAGTGGGTTTCTGACTGCTGCTACAATTATTTCTGTGAATGGTGGAGGATAGACTTTCCTGATATCCCTGTCAACCAACCCCCTGGAGTTTGAAAAGTTCAAGTCATCAAATTTATTGTCATCTGATTGTACAAGTACAACTCAAAATAACACCATTCTTCAGTTCTCAATGCAAAACATGTGGACACACAAGACATAACAGATATACAGACAAATGATATATATATATGACAAGTACTTCATCTATACAAATAAATAAATAGTTTTATGAATACAAGGGTCTCGGATGGTTAGTGTGAGTGTTTCCTTTGCTACATGTTAAATCAAATGTAAAGTTTAATTTGAAAAATTATTTTTGAAAAATATTGAGGAAATAAAAACAAAAGTGAGGCTTGAGAATTCATGGCCATCATTTCAAGTGGATGTTGAAACTATCTCGACTGTATTTTCATTGACCACATGAATGCCATGGTTTAAGAAGTTTCTCCTGAATTTCATTGGACAAGTGTAAACCTTATCTTTGAGAAAAATATGAACCATTCAGTTGTTTATTTTTAGTTTTGAGTGAGATAGGGAGAACTCCAGACATCATATAGAAACCTATCTTTGAATGCATCATCTAAAGCAGTGGTTCCCAACCTTATTTATTCCCCGCCCCCCCTAAAAAATGTTAATATGTTCTGGCACCCCTTAAAGTAATAATTTATTTAAGAATAAAGGTGAAGGTGAGCAAAACAAATTTGTATAATCAATTTTTAATAATATATAAACAAAAATGAAACATATGGAAAAGAAAAAAAAAATTACAACAAATTAAATGTTGCATAAACCCTACAAAAAAATTAAATTTTCATCCATGCATGAAATTTCTTTTAAAAAATTAAAGAACTAATGTTCAAATGTTCATAAGTCAATTTAAATTTAATGATTCTTTTGCTCCTGTTTATTGCTTTTACGTGGCACTTGTGGCTGATAGCAGTCCGCACGTCTGCTTGTGCACCCAAGCAATTTCTAGATTTTGTCTTGATTGACAAAAGGGCACTAAATCCAGACTCGCATAAGTATGTCATCGCGAATGGGATGAGCACAGCTGGTGCTTTTTCACAAAGTCTTGGAAACATGTCCATTGCCGAAGACCAATATTGTTCCAAAGTTTTGCTTTCAAACTGCATTTGTGCGCAGTTCAATAAGATCTTCCTTCAGCACTTCATCATCCGACATATTATCCAAATTGAAGGAATATGGATTTATTATCCATTCTTCAGAAGTTTCCAGTTCTCCTCCTCCAAAATATCCATGACTTTGATAGTATTTCCAAATGATCCACAATTTCTTCACACACACTTGGAATTAGGGACTCATCGTCATCAAACATTTCCTTGAGTGATGGAAAATTTGAAAGATTCCCTCTTTTAACTCGTCGACACCAAAGATGTAACTTTTCTTTGAAAGCATTTAACTTTTTGCAGCATTTTCAATATGTTTGTTTTTCCCTTGAATAGATACTCTCAGGTCATTCATACGAGTGAAAATATCACTCAAATAGGCTAGCATTTGGTTGAATTCTTGTGATTCCATTTCTCCAGGCAGATCATAGTCACATTCCTTCAGAAAAGCTTTGACTTCTTCTCACAGTTCAAAGAAGTGCATTAAAGCTCTCCCACATGACAGCCAGCGGACTTCCGTGTTTAAAACCAAAACTGAATGCTCACTTCCAAAATCTTCACAAAACGACTTGAGGAGGCAGTGGTTCAGAGCACAACCCCTAATCCAGTTGAGGGTCTTCACAGAAGTGTCAAGGACCTTTTTCAACTTTGGATTCAATGTTTTTGATGCCAAAGCATGCCAATGAAGAAAACAAGTGCGGAATCTTTTGTTTCATCAGTGCAAAAATTCCTTATTTATTTCCTAGCTGGAAGACATCTTTTCCTTTTGTGGTTGTTTACAGATCTTCACAGAACAGGAAATCTTCCATTATGACACCATCATGGACATACCTCACTAATGAGATGAGTCGACTGCAATTTGCAACATCAGTTGTTTCGTCCAACTGGAGAGAGATTTTCAAGGGACTAGCCCTGATATCTGCGATAACTTGGTCCAAAATGTCCAAACTCAAATCACAATTCGGCTCTGAATAACATTATTTGATAAAGGCACTAATTTAAGCTTGTTTGAGGCTTCTTTTCCCACAACAATTGTTTCCATTTCTAATGCACACGGTTTTATCACCTCTTCTGCAAGTGTATGAAGCTTCTTGGATTTAGCTACTTTATATGCCACGTGGTATGAAGCCATCAGCAGTGGTTTGTCAGCAGATGTAAAACCTAATTTTGGAAGGGTTGCTCGAGAATCAAAGTGGGCCCTTTTAGCTTTCAATGCTTCAACATCATGGCCTGCAACATCTGCTCCACCATGCCGGTTGTTGAAGTGTTCCTGCAGCTTAGGTGGCTTAAATTTGCGTTTGAAAAGACAGAGTCACAAAGCATGCACTGGGGTTATTGCAGATCCTCAGTTGTTCCGGTGCAAGTGAAACCAAACTGCACATCATCATCATTCCATTTCCTTTCCTTTGACATAATGAAGGGTTAATTAATAATTTACATAACACAAATAAATAATAAGAAATAAAAATCGAATGTAATTCACTACAAAACACAAAACAACAAGTTTGGCCCCCATTTTAAATGTCCCGATTTTAAAAAAAGTTATAGGGCGATGCCATTTAAAAGGAAACAACGTGTCAAAACACGCTAAAATTCATAGAGAATCTCATTCTATTGAATAGAGAAAAAAGAGGACATCCCCACCTTTAATTTGGACTTTAAAAAAAATCGATATTTTTATCTTGAATATATAGGACAGTACCCTAAATATAAACAAAAAAATGAAATGTTATCTCGCACCCCCTGGAATGCTCTCTTGCATCCCCCCCCCCCGGTTGGGAAACCTTGATCTAAAGCAATGGTTTTCAAACTGCCCCCTAAACTCACATTCCACCTTAAGCAATCTCTATGCCATAAGGGGATTTTATGCACAAAATCAACACTATTACCTGCTCAAATTAAAAAAAAAACAACAATTCTTTATGCAGAAGTTGGAAAAGGCAGATAACACAGTCATTTTATGTATCCCAGAGCAGTGCGTCGGCTTCCCAGGTAATAAAGGGGTGGGATGTGTAGCACAGCAGCGGCCACCTTGTGACAGCCCTACCATTGCCTGACAAACCACCCCGTGCCCTGACAGCCTCACCACCACCCCGTTGCATGACAGCCCAACCCACTCTGCTGCCTAATGCCCCCCCCCCACCGCTCTGTTACTTGACAGCCCCACCACCCCACTGCCTGGCAGCCCTATCGGGAGTGGGCAGCGTAAGAGAGTACAGAGGGCGAGCAGCTTGAGGGAGCAGGGTGGCATGAGGGAGCGGGCAGAATGAGGAGGCAGGACGACTTGAGGGAATAAATCCTGACAGCTCCACAGGCTGCTCTGTAATAGCGCAACGGGGCAACAGAGCTGTCAATGTGACATCAATCATCTTACCTTCCTGTTTGGAGCCACTTTCAGTGTAAATTCTTTTATATAGGAGGTGGAGTGACTTCACTCCACCTCTAAGTGCACCCCCTTCGGTGGATGGAAGTTGAAGTGAGTTTGAGCAGTCAATCTGCCTTTGGTCCTTTTATGGAGGTAAGTGCAGCGATGTAAAGTTGGAGAATCTCTCTCTTTACATTCACTTCTTCCCCTCTATAAAAGGTGGTGTGTGAGTGGAAAGAAAAAGTTTGAAAACCACTGTTTTAATTGTACCTAATTAACTCATTATGTACATGACTTCATAATTCCGAAGGAAATGGGCCAATAACAATTTTTATCAAGCAAAATATAACAGTAACAATTGGGTCGAGAGTAGTTCTCAACCTTCCCTTCTCACTCATATACCATCTTAAGCAATCCCTTACTAATCACAGCACACCGATGGCATAAGGATTACTTAAAGTGGAATGTGAGTTTAGGTGGGGGACAGTTTGAAAACCACTGATCAAAAGAGATCTCCCAGCTTTTATTGTAATGATGTAATCACTCTTACCTTCTCCCAGCTACTAATTTGTTTGTGTTGAATTTCCAGAGTCAAATGGTTGCGAGTTGAAGCTTATTCCCATACTTTTGACTACCTGCAAGCAAGATACTCTTAACTTCCTGCAAAGCTACTGAGTTGTCATGTATTTGAAGTCAATATCAGTAAAACCACTTCCCAAAGTTCCCTCACAGCAGCACTCAATTCCTACATATTTTTTAGCACATCTTCCAGCTCAAGAATATTATTGGTTATGGACAGTTTTTCCATCCTCTTTAAGATTGTGACAAGTCACATGGCTTTCCTTCTGCTTGTATCATCATGTTCTTTTCTATCTACCAAACAGTGTCAAGCCTCCTGTGCAGTTGCATTCTCACTCTCAGCTTGTTCCATTTCAAGATTGATTCTGAGTGGGGCGAGAAAATTTACAATGTCTTCCTTATTTAATTTTCTTTCAATAATGGTTGTCACAAATTAAAAAAAAAACACTGGTGCCTCACTGTGAAGTGCAGATGCTTGAAGGTTTTCCTTTCTCCCTTTGATTTGATCCACAGGACACATGCCATATAGATAGGGAAGAAATTGCACGAGCCTTGGCAGGGTCATTGGCATCATTGTTAGGCACAGGTGAGATGCCAGAATACTGGAGGGTGGGTAATTTGGTAGATTTGTTTAAAAAAGGGTGGCAAGGACAAGTCAGGGAACTACAGGCTAGTGAATTCAATGTCAATGTTAGGGATATTTCCAGAGGGGGATTCTAAGAGACGGGATCTATGTGTATTTGGAAAGGCAAGGCTGGAAACAGGATAGTCCGCATGGAATTGTGTGTTGGAAATTGTGTCTCACAAATTTGACTTTTTGGAAGAGGAAACCAAAATGATTGATGAGGCAGGAGGTTGATATTGTTAACATGGATTTTAGTAAGCCTTTCACAAGGATTATCATGGTAAGTTGGTCCACAAAATCAAATTGTATGGGATCCTAGGAGAGCTGGATTCAGACTTGGTTTGTAGTGGGAGATGGAGGGTGGTAGTGGAGGATTGTTATTCATATTGGAAGCCTATGATCAGTGGTGTGCTTCAGGGATCCATACTGAGTTCACTGTTGTCTTGACATCTATATTAATGACTTGGATGAAAATGTAGCGAGCATTGTAACTTTGCAGATGATACCAAAATTAGTGGTATAGTCCAATAATGAAGAAGATTGACTGAGGTTACAACAGATGTAGATAAACTGGGAAAGTGGGTCAAGCGATAGCAGATGGATTTTAACTTGAATAAGTGTGAAGTTTTGTATTTTTGTAGATTAAACCTTAAAAGGTCAATGGTGGGGCCCTGGAGACTGTTGTAGAACAGTGAGATCTACAGCTACAAGTAGATAGTTTCATGAAAGTGGTGACACAGTTAGACAGGGTAGTGAAGAAGACATTTGGTTTGCTTTCAGTCAAGCATGGAGTACAGAGGCTACAACTATACAAGTTGTTAGTGAGACTACAGATAGAGAATTGTGCACTTCTAGTCTCCCAGCAAAAAGAAATATATCATTAAGAAGCAAAGAATCCAGAATCCTATCCAAGGGAGCCCACACAAGGCAACAGGGCCAGACAGCATACCTGGTTGGGCACTGAAGGACTGTGCAGACCAATTGATGAAGATCCTGATGGAGATCTTCAAGATATCATTGCAGCAGTCCATTGTCTCCAAGGATTTCAAGGCAGCCACCATTATCCCAGTACCAAAGAGAGTGGAAATTACAGGCCATCATGACTACCGCCCAATGGCACTGACCTCCTCCATCATGAAATGCTTTGAGCCTCTGGTGATGGAACGAATCAAAGTGCACCTCCCAGAGACATTGGACCCATTTCAATTTTCCTGCAGATGGAACTATTCCACAGACTCCATCCTGACCTATTCAGAGAATGATGCCTCATTAGACAGGCTGCTATTTATTGACCAGCTCAGAGTTTAATACAATCATTTCCCTGAGCCTGGTGGAGAAGCTGTCCTCACTGGGACTCAACACCCCTCTCTGTTACTAGATTCTGGACTTCCTACCAGAAAGACCACACCAGGTCAGCAGTAGAACGTAGAGCACTATCAAGCTGAGTACTGGCACATCTCAGGGTTGTGTGCTCAGCCTACACCTGTACGTGCTGCTGACACATGACTGCATCACCAGATCTAGCTCCAACAGAGTTATCACGTTTGCAGCTGACACAGCAGTAGTCGGCCTCATCAGCAACAATGATGAGTCACACTACAGAGAAGAGGAGGAAAATCTCACGGAATGGCTTATCAATAATAACCTGAGTCTCAATGCGGACAAGCTGAAGGAGATAATTGTGGACCAGGAATGACCACCCTCCACTACACATTCAAAACTCGGTAGTGAAAAAATGAAGAACACCAAGTTCCTCGCAGTCCATTTAAGAAGTGACCTATCCTGGACTTGCATCTCCCCACTTATCAGGAAAGTGCAAAAGTGAATACACTTTCCTAGAAGGCTGAGCCAATTAAGCCTCCTGGCCACCATTCTGTCAACTTTCCACAGAAGCTCTATTGAGAGCATCCTGGCTGGCTGCATCACAGTGTGGTACAGTTGCTGTAGAGCAACAGATTGGAGATTAATCCACAGGAACTTAAAAGTAGCATAGAGGATCCCTGGGGTTTCCTTCTGCCCCATCAATGTGATATACTGGGATCGCTGTGTAAAGAGGGCTTTCCAAAACAGGGAGGACCCCTACCACCCCGCACATAATAACTTCCAGCTATTCCAGTTAGGAAAGAGATGCCGAAGTATTTGAGCGAGAACCACAGACTGAGGAACAGTTTCTTTCCATGGGCAGTGAGACTGCTGAATGACTGTTGAAATACTAAAACAAATCTCTGAGACTCTTCAATTTATTAATAATATTTATTTTAATATATGTCTACATGTACTGTGTGTATGCATAGTTTGTCACTATGTGTATTTGGACTCTTTTCCACCATGGATCGGTAACGCTGATCATGTTGTACTGGTATAATCCAATGATAAATGAACTTGAAAAGATTCAGGAAAATATTGACAGTACTATAAAGAGAGGCTGGATAGGTTGTTAATTTTCTCACAAGCAAGGGAGTCCTTATAAAGGTTTTTAAAATCATGTGGGGGATGGATTAGGTGCTCAACCTTTTTCTTTCCACTCACATACCACTTTAAGTATTCCCTATGTCCTAGATGTTCTGTGATTAGTAAGGGATTGCTTAAGATGGCGTGTGAGTGGAAAGAAAATGTTTAAAAATCACTGTTTAAATTGTACCTAATTGATTTGTGATGTGCACGGTTTCATAACTCCAAAGGAAATGGGTCAATAACAATTTTTCTCAAGCAAAATATTTCAGAAACAATTGGATCTAGAGCAGTGATTCTCAACCTTCCCTTCCCACCCACATACCACCTTAAGCCATCCCTTACTAATCACAGACCACTTATGCCATAGGGATTACTTAAAGTGGTATGTGAGTGGAAAGAAAAAGGTTGAGAACCACTGAGCTAAATAGTCATCATATTTTTCCCAGGGTAGGGGAATGTAATACAGTGGGGTATATATTTAAAGGCCAAGAAAAACATTTAAAAAGTAACAAGAATGGCAATTTCTTCATAAAGAGAG